>NC_056728.1:1835313202-1835335702 GCF_019279795.1 Protopterus annectens | reverse complement strand
CAACATTTTGTTATTTTGTTTCTGCTAAGTCTTTGGAAACCTTTTTTTTTCATATTTTATCATTGTAATTTTTTCTTTTTAATTTTACATGTGCCCATTATTTAGTTAACTAATTTCCACCTCATTTGTCATGGTCCTACTGTTTTGTACTATGCTGTTTAATTTAATTGTTTATTGTTAAGCATACCTCTCAACTGTACAGGTTTTCACAGAATGTCCACATTTTTGCCTCATATTTTTGGACTGTTTCTCATAAAATTGTGGTTTGTTGGTAAATCAGTGAGGGTTGAAGTTAGAAAATAATGACAGACATTTGCGTTTCAGACTTTATACCCTTCAAAAATTCATGCTGATGCAAAACCTGTTATTCTATCAACTTTCTAAGTTTGTAAGAACAATATTTAAAATGTGCCCCTATTTTTGATCATGCCCCCCCCCCCCCGATTATTTATGGCTTTGTCCAGATTTCATGCTCCAAGAGGTTGAGAGGTATGTTGTTAAGTGCTTATGTAACTAAGCACTATAACAAACTTGAACTAATTCACCTTTTATTCAGTAAATCTAAATTGTTTGTGAACTTTGTAAGCCCATTAGGCACACATTATTTCCTACAAATTATGAAAGAGCAGTGCTCAGTTATAGAATCACTCAGTTTTCAAGGGGAAAATGAGATAATCAAAGCTGATACTACAAGGTGAAGCTCTTCAGCAGCTTATAGTTTTAACTTTCTATGCTGAGCTGTCATAAATGCATTTTTCATTTATGTATTGGGTGTACTAAGCACTCCACAAAGCTCCAACATTCAACTTGTGTACCCCTTAAACGGAAATTTCCGTAGGTGGAGATTTCCGTTTACTTCAATGTAGTGCGATCTCGGAGTTGGTATATTTAAGTAGCAGGGGGTGGGGGGGGCGCAGCCCCCTATGTGTGGGGTGCAGGGGGGCTTTCCCCCCTGCCTACAGCTGTTACATGTCATGTTTGTTTTGTAGTTCCATTTTTATTGTGTTTTGATGGTTTCTTGGTTCAATGCATATGCATTCGCTGTTTTAAACTTTCGCGTAAATAAAGTAGACCCAGCTGTAGTACCTTGCTGTCATTTTTAGCATGCTAGATGTCAGCAACTCTACCATTTCACTTCAAATGTTATTCCTGTTTTCTGAGGGAGGGTATACCCCTAACCATCTCTAAGAATAAAGAATAAGAATTTGATTTCAGCTCTTCATGCCACACGTGGACAAGGTAAATATATTTAATGGGATAAAAAGAGTTCCAGTTCCTTGAAGACTAAAATATATTATCTTAATTTCAGTTCTAGTTTTCCAGATACCATCAAATTTCACAAATTCGGTTCATATTTTCCCAAATTTTCCCACAGAGACATGGTCCCAGGTCACAGCTGTGA
Source organism: Protopterus annectens (assembly GCF_019279795.1). NCBI lineage: Eukaryota > Metazoa > Chordata > Ceratodontiformes > Protopteridae > Protopterus > Protopterus annectens. The sequence goes on along the minus strand of NC_056728.1, from coordinate 1,835,334,300 downwards.
TTCAAATTTCATGTTAAGTTAGAAATCAAGTCCATGATTCACCTCCCCCTCCATGCTCTCTAATTTCTTCTACTACTTTAATGCCCTGTTCCCACCATGTGCTGTCTACCCTATTCTGTACTTTTTATTGTTCCCCTTACTGTCCCATCATGACTAGTTTCCCCTCACTGATCCATACTAATTGTGCTATCCCCTCCCCTATTAACTGATAATGGTTTCCAGTTTTGCAGTGAGTGGTTCACTCCTGCTGAAAGCTGCCTTTTGTCTGCTTACCAAGCCCTGACTATTTTTTCATCTTTCCCTGTGATGCTTGATTTATTCCTTATGGTAGGTCAGCCCCCTGCAGATTCTGCAGGTCACCAGCTGCCAAGTCCATAAGTCATACTTAATTTTGCATTTCACATTTCTTGCAAAACCTCCCCCTCTGCTGTATCATCAATACTCCCACCCATGCTCTTACCCACATCACTGGTCCTGTTTGTAGCATGCTGTTATACCCTTCATCAGCTGAATGGGATGTTAGCCTTTCTACATTAATCTCACCTAAAATTCAAAATGAGTTTAGTCTTTGGCTGAACACCAATTCCAAAAATGAATATAGCACTCATAAGTCATAAAAGATAGTGGAAAAAATATAGAGAACACTATGCCTTGTCAAAATTGAACCCCAAGGAATTAAATGCTCTGTTAATTAAAAGTTATTTAAACTCCACTAGATTATCTGGTAGGAATCATACATATAGTAAGCCACTGCCAGGGTTGGAAATGGTGTCCTAGGTGAAAGAACCTCCCAATGCCCATCCCCCTTAGTGGCCATCATGGCTCCCTCCACATTATCTAGTTTACTTTTTTTCTATATTTTCACTCATTTTGCCTTTTTCTTCTTCAACGTTCTCCAGCATCCTTTTAGCAGACCATATGTGAGCCAGTGTGCACTGTAATAACTGTGGAGAAAATACCTGAATCAAGGTGAGGTTCTGGGGGACACTAGGCCCCATTAGATGCTTTGGGGTTGCTAGATATTTTGATGGGCATTTTTGATTTTTCCACCCTTTTGATTACATGATATGCTGAATAAAAATCATGACTAAAGAAAGAAATGCACTCTTACTCTTCAACTTTGCTTTTCCCTACATCCTTTCAACATACTCCAGCTGAACCAGCATGCACTGTAATAACTGTGTAGCTTTAATCTAAGCGAGGTTCAGGGTAGAGGCCACTACTAAGGCTGGGTCACAATCCACTTATGGAGCCTGAGCTGTGATGGCTACCAGGATTTCACAAGCTCTGGGGACTTAACTATTCTGCGATTAATTTTATGTCTTATTTTTGAAAGATAATGACTTGCCATTTTTTTCTCCTCCCCACTGCTACCAAGAAGAGTTTTGTATATGCCTGCCACTATTATTGTGCAAACTGGATCCATGTTGCAGGGAACAGATTCACAACTGTGACCAGGCAGCCAGGGTTAAATTAGCAGCCCTGGCCCTAGAGAAACCAAGCAAGTAGGGGGAGGAGTAAAGGGGCATATTCCACTCATCTCACCTAGGGGGAGGGGGGGGTCCATGCATACTCAAAGGCACAGTGTGTGGTGATAACTTCCAGATTGATACTAGGAAGCTCACCACTCCTGCCTCACTGGGGTGGGACAGAGGGATTCTTTAAGGGAGTGTCTCTTGTAGAAGTGAGGGAATGGCCTCTACTTTCACTTCATAGCATGCACTTCCGTTACACCTTCCCAGGTGTGTACATTAGGGTTGGGGGAAATTAAAAGCAAAAAAATCTGAAACCATCCCTGATGGCTATCTGAATGCCCCTTTCAGATGATCCTCTCTGTGGCGATGGAGAACCAGTGGGCTGATTGGTCATGGTGGGGGCTGACCAGAAATATGGAAATACTCCTGCTGTATTTCTTTACTTAAACAACAAAGAAGAAAATAAAGGGGAGCACTCTACGTAACTGCCCAGTTAGCCTATGTGTACGGCTGGCTCTGTTCACTGCAATATGGTGAAGAATGGTTGACAGCCACTAAGAGCTACATTGTTAGTTTTCATCTTTAACATTTTGCTTGTACTATTATTTTGCAGCTGAATCTGGAGGATATAATTAGAATGCAGTCTGCTTTTTCTAGTTCAGCATTTGTGCTTGACTTGAACATCTTCAGTGCCAAAATGTAATGTTTGTTGGTGGGTGAAGATATTCAGCAGTGTTGCCTTATTTCTCTGCATTTCCAGTTGTTCGATTTGTTTCCATCATTTACCACTGCTTGATGGAGGGTCATTTTGCTGAGCATTTGCTGGGCATTGAGTCGACACTGCAGACATTGCCTTCACGAGGCATATTAAGTGTGTCTTCTGCTGATTGTTTACACATCATTCTTTTAATACAAAGTGTTGCCTGTTGGTATCCTGGGACTGAGGGTGATGCCTTTTTTCCTTGTTCCTTTTTGGACTACTTGGGAGAGTTTGGAGCTTTCATTGTGGTTGGATAGCTGAGGATGGCCACTTCAATAACTTGTATCTCTTGGGAGTTTACTTTGTAAAAGTGTTTTAGGGGCTTGTACCAACATTTTGTTATTTTGTTTCTGCTAAGTCTTTGGAAACCTTTTTTTTCATATTTTATCATTGTAATTTTTTCTTTTTAATTTTACATGTGCCCATTATTTAGTTAACTAATTTCCACCTCATTTGTCATGGTCCTACTGTTTTGTACTATGCTGTTTAATTTAGTTGTTTATTGTTAAGCATACCTCTCAACTGTACAGGTTTTCACAGAATGTCCACATTTTTGCCTCATATTTTTGGACTGTTTCTCATAAAATTGTGGTTTGTTGGTAAATCAGTGAGGGTTGAAGTTAGAAAATAATGACAGACATTTGCGTTTCAGACTTTATACCCTTCAAAAATTCATGCTGATGCAAAACCTGTTATTCTATCAACTTTCTAAGTTTGTAAGAACAATATTTAAAAAGTGCCCCTATTTTTGATCATGCCCCCCCCCCCCCACCGATTATTTATGGCTTTGTCCAGATTTCATGCTCCAAGAGGTTGAGAGATATGTTGTTAAGTGCTTATGTAACTAAGCACTATAACAAACTTGAACTAATTCACCTTTTATTCAGTAAATCTAAATTGTTTGTGAACTTTGTAAGCCCATTAGGCACACATTATTTCCTACAACTTATGGAAGAGCAGTGCTCAGTTACAGAATCACTCAGTTTTCAAGGGGAAAATGAGAGAATCAAAGCTGATACTACAAGGTGAAGCTCTTTAGCAGCTTATAGTTTTAACTTTCTATGCTGAGCTGTCATAAATGCATTTTTCATTTATGTATTGGGTGTACTAAGCACTCCACAAAGCTCCAACATTCAACTTGTGTACCCCTTAATAAAGAGACTGTGTGTGTATATGCATTTTTAACAGCTTCACAGGGTATTCTCAGTAGCTCACCAGGTATTGCTGGAAAATCAGAAGGTTGTGGGTTCTATTCCCACAACAGGTAGGTAGATTACTTTCAGAGGGTAGGTTAGGCATAATAGTTAAGGTCTTCACTTCACAGACACAGGGTTTAATTGTAAACTTGTGGTATTGGCAAGATTTATAATTGTCCTTCAGGACAGTTAGCCTAGTATTCACTAATGAGCCTATGCTCAAGCATCATTCTGTCTGTGATAGGGATAAAGTGTCCCCACTGTAGTTTTAAGGGGTCTATATCATGACTTCAAAACAGCATAATGTCAAACACCTATTCATCGACACATATATGTTGAATCCCAGTTAACCAAATAGCCAGATCAATGAGTTATTTTCCTAGGGAAAAAAAACGGTTAACCAAATAGCTAGATCAACGAGTTATTTTCCTAGGGAAAAAAATGGTTTAGCTGTCGCTGTGGATTTGCCCTTTTCCTCACTGTAGTGCAATCTTTGAGTTAGCATATTTAGTTAAGGAGAGTGTGGGGGGCGCAGCCCTCCAAATTGTGGGGTGTGGGGGGCAAAGTCCCTCACTTTGCAATGTTTGTACTCATGTGCTGTGTTCAGTTGGTCTACTGATTTCTTTTCCTGGGAAAGAAATTGGTGATCTGGCCATTTGGTTATCTGGGAGTTCGACATATATTTGTCAATGAAAAGGCATTTGGCATTATGCCATATCGAGGTCGTGATATAGACCCAGTTTTAAGTCTCCTGCTGAGTTTCTCCAAAGTATATACCACTCAAGGAAGAAAAAAATGATGAAAATAATTTCAGTGAATTAGATGGGAAAACTGAATCTTTTAATTCCAAAATGGAGTGATAGTCTACATACGCAGAAAGGCCAAAGCAGTTTTTGGAAGTGTATGGCACTCCTCTGTAGCAGCCTGTGATGGCATTATTCAGTGTTATGGATCCCTCTGCAGCAGCATGTGATGACATTATTCAGTATTATAATTGGTGCATCCACATATGGATTACTTCAGTACCTACTTGGGTTGCAAAGCCCTAAAGATGAAGCTTATGACCAGATTGTTAAAAATGCAAATAGGCATTTTGAACTGACACCATGAGTAATTGTCAAAATATTTGACTTTAATCATTGCAATCAGAGATCTAAGATGTCGACACAGAGCGCTGCTGACTTGAATCTGTGTATGCTGTGAGCTGTGAGTTGGGTGTGAATTTGGATAGAGTTACAGACAGGTAGATTCATTTTGTAGCATTTACAGTAAACCCTTTAATAATACTGTGAACCTGATAATAACATAGGAAATACACTTCACTCATACCCTCCACCTTTTACCGTACAGGAATGCTTGGCTCTGCCATTTTTGGACATAACCTAAGCATTCAAATAGGAAATGTAGTTTCCTTTGCCTGTGCCTCACTATCATGTAATAGCACTAGTATAAAAAATCTTTTTAATCTCATGTGCATTTTATAACTCACTGCCTTACTTGTATCATATTGTATTATAGTATTGCTTTTAGCTGTTTCTCTTACTTGTGCTAACGTTCCCAGGTTGCAGGTGAAGCATGCCCCTTGTGAATCAGTCCACTATGCCAGTTAACATTAATTAATTAATGTATTAATTAGTGCAAGCAAGTAAGTAAATAAATCCTTGACAAAGTGTTTTCAAGGTATTTGATATTGAACTGAGCATGGAGGCTAAAAACAGAAATATACAATAGCTGAAGAAAGGCACGGTACAGTAAACAAAATCAAAGAGCAGGCTAACCCTACAAAAGGTAGAAAGCTTTGCTATTGATATAACTGTACAAGTCATGTTCTACAAGCATATCATTATAAAAAGGCTACATTCCACAAATATGAAAAAAAATCAAGTATATAAAATAAGCATGCTACAGTGAAGCACAAAATAATTTTCATGGAAAAAATACTAGCTGTGTATGGAAAGATGAAAAAGCACGCTTTTGGAAAGTTCTTTTTACATCTACATGTATTACAAAACATACAAATATGGATGTGAAAACAGATTCTGGGCATCTGTGTCTCCTTCACCTGAATGAATGTTTCATACATTGTTTGCTAAGAAATGCATGCAGCTTACTACTAGGAAGCTTATATATAGACCAGTGAGTCTTGTCTATGTTGAGGAAATTCTGGCAGAAATAATATTTTCCTTTAGCTTTATAAAAGGAGTAGGACCAGCTTTGTGTGGAAGAAATACTTTGCAGTAATCAGTATTAAAATGGGAACAAATACATTGTTTGAGTCAAATTATGTCACGAGTTTAAACTAGTACAGGGAGTGCTTGGCATGTTTTAGATGGAACCTGAATCATTATAAAGTCTTAAAGATGCCATTGAGGCAGGATGATACACCAAGGTTTTACAAAAGGAGACCTACCACTGAGTGCCAGTGATGCGAAAGGGGAAATATAAATGCAGACAGAGTAGTGAAGATAAAAAAATAAGTGAAGGGTTTTACAAGCTTACCTAACAATAAAATATATATGTACATTTAGTAGCCTGCTGAACAGTGGGCAAATATCCCATGAGGTATAGGTATTGTGCTCATCTTTACCCACACTTGTATTTCCACAGTGCCCGTAATGTCTTGACTCAAAACAAAATGTGTCTTTCTGCTCCTTTCTGAAAGGTTCTCAGGAAGAACATTCAAAATGCTCAGAAAAGAACAGGAAAATATGCTGTTACCATATCTGTTACTGTACTTAAAAGTTCATTCCAAATATATCCTTGTTTTTTTAAGAACACCAGTGCTAATATTTATGATTGTGGAATCTGAATGACCTCTTCAGGAGTAGCCTTTTATAAACCAAGAGCAAGGCAAATGAGGATATTAATTAACCTAATTACTGTTATTTATGCATTAGGGAAAGTAACTGACAAGACCAAGTATTTTTTGTACTATACTAACTCCTACAGTTTTATGTACTTAGAATAAACAATGCATTAGAATAAACAATGTTTTATTTAGAATGTTGTTTTTCATTTGTCTGGAAGGTAGGAGAGTAAAATTGTTGTAGTGCCTTCCTTTGTGTAAATAATAAGAATTTTTTTTCTTTGACACCAGACAATACTGTATCTAAACTGTATTCCTATTTCAGACAACAATGCTTTTAAGTTAGCACATTTTGAAGGGCAGTATGTTTCTTATCATATAAAAAGCACAAGAGAAAACATGTTAATGCAGCCATGGAGATACCAAATGTCAAAAATACAATTACAGTGCATCACAATTTATAATGCAGCCAAGGTTTTCCAGTGTTATTTACTTGTTTTTAATGTCTAACTAAATATATAATTAGTTTTGCACTCCAAACAGTAGCTTGGAGTATATAGCATTGTTCAACTCAAGAAACTCCATGTTCTAAATGCTCTGGTTACAAAAGAGTATACGAGATTAAAATGAACTTTACTGACTGATCATTGGGACATACTGTTACTGTACATAAGCAGTTCATAAGGAAACATTTATAGTGTGAAGAATAAAATAAACCATTCAGCTTATTTAATTTGTTTAGTATTACTATAAGCACTTAGGTGGCCCAGGAGGTAACATTGGCATTACAGCTTTATGATATGAGGTTCGACTCTGACATAGGCTCATAGGTAAGTACTAGGCTAGCTGCCCTTGTGGCCAGTCTTAAGCCTAGCCAGTTTCCCTTTTTATGCGCAAGATAACCTATATTATTTGGTTAGAGATTGGCCTCACCCATCCCATGGTTGATAATGATATATTACCCCTAATGAGAATAACTATCCGCGGTGGTGGTGCTGCGATAGCATTGTCACCTCACAGCAAGACGCTGCCCGGTTCGACTCTCAATTAGAGCGTCTTCTGCGTGGAGACATGCGTGAATGGGTGTACCTTCGTTGAAGGTTGTGCGTCAGGGCTGGCAACTCGGTATGTAAAAATCAACTGCCAATCATTAGCGGACCGGAGTTCTGCTGTGGTGACCCCTAACTGGGAAAAGCCAAAAGTCACAACAACACCCCTAATGAGAATAACTGGGATCATACCACAGATAATTTGAGGGGACCCCATGCATGGAATAAAACATTTAGGAGCTGCCTATGTTCATTATTAGTACAAGGGGCAGTCCTGGGGTAGATTCTTTATTTCCCAGCCAGAGATCTAAGTTGTGCTTGAATATTGACAGGGATGAACTTTGTTTTATGTGGATGGGGAGTCTGTTCCACAGCAATGGTATCTGTCCCCTGTGACATATACCTGTCCCTCCAAACTATTCTGTTGATGTTGCAGAAGAGGTTTAGATCCCTAGACCGAGTATTCCTGATGCTCTTTGAAACCATAAATAATGTGTCAGAGGATGAATGTATGCCAGACTCCTAGCAGTCTGTAGGATATTAAGTATAGTGACAGGACTTTGAGTTTGTACATGTAGAACATGCTGTTTAGACCTTATATCCTTTTAGTAAGGTATCTATGTGGACATTCCAGTTGCTCCATGACTGTGGAGAGATACGTGCCAAATGGGGCATTATATTAAATGATTGGCCTAATGAGGGCTAAGTAAAGGGGACAGTCTAGACACAATCCCTTTTCTTTATAAACTATACAATATAGAAAGACTTTCTTGCAACAATAGACACATTGTTCAAAAGTTAGATCACTGTCCACATATGTTCCCAAATCCTGAACAACTGGATTATCTCTGAGAGACTTATTGTAAATGTGGTACTTCCCTGGGGTAGATGACTTCCCAAAGGATATAATAATGCATTTTTGGCATTTAGTTTCAGTCCCTGATTTTATCACCAGTTATTTATTTGGGACAAACCTTCCTGCTGGATGGTTAAGTCATTTTGGGATTCAATGACTGCTCCTAGTTTGCAGTCATCTGTAAACTTAGTCAGCCAGACACCTTTAGTATTGGCTTTTACTTCAGAAAAGCAAATGCAAAACAGGAGAAGTCCCAGCAAAGAACTCTGGGGAACTCCACTGATGACTTTTTGGCAGTAACTTCCCTGCTTTGATCATCCGCATCCTATCTGTGAGCAAGTTAGCAATCAAGTGGGTGACATAGGGGTTTATTCACAGTTTATTTAGCTTTTCTACTGTGAGTGGTGAATTGTGTCTAAATCTTTGGCCTGGTCAAGGTATGCGGTATGTACCATTTTGCCTTCATCCATTGCTCTGGCGACCTTTTCAAAAAATCCATCAGGTTGAGTAAGCATAACCTGCTCTTGAAGAATCCAAACTGAAACGGGTCCATTGGTTGAAGGGCTCCTATGTCCTGATTGATTAATTCTATGATGTTTTTCCATGGCTTTGAATATGAAACTGGTCAGACTTATGGGTCTGTAATTGCTTAGGTCTGTGGAAAATTATCCCTTATGCAGGGGCATGACTGTAGTGTTCTCCATTTGGTACTAAACCTGAATAGAGGCTGAGATGGAACAGTGTTGTTAGAGGTGTAGTTAAATTGTGCTTCCAGATATTTAAGATGCATCCTGGGACATTGTCAAGACCCATCAATGCAGTATATTTAGCTTTTGATAGCACTTTTAGAACTTGATCTTGTGTGATAGCTGGAGGTGAGCCAGTTTCAGGTATATCTTAAGGGACAGGTGGAGGGAAAAGAGGGGTAAAACTAGAGGTAAATTTATTGGCCAGTAGGTTCATTGTATTTTCAGCCTCAGTGTAGGCAACATCATTCACAATCAGCTCAGCACATTGCTGCATTGTGCTTTTGAGATTACAAACATAACAAAAATGCCTTGTGATTGTCAATAGCTTGGATAGTTATTTTAGCCTCAAACTTCGGATTTGGAGGATAAGGTCCTGAGTTTTTGTTTATTTCAGTGACAAAGGCTCTAACATTCTGAGAATTACTTTTTTTTACCTTTGGTCAAAATTCTTTTTCTTTTATTATAAAGCTTGTTGATATTATGGTTTCACCATGTGGATTTGTTTCTGGGTTTGCCCTGCACTTGTTCCTGTGGGGTACAGCTGAATCTATGCAGCTGTTTACATGCCTGGTATAGCGTGGTGATATACATTTCTGTGTATTCAGTGGAGTTAACTGAGTTTGGTGGGGATTTAAAGCTTGCCAATGTGTCACTAGGGAGTAGGTAGTTTGTCTTAAAGAAACTTTGAAAGGTACCTTGGGTGGAAGGGATCTCTGATTTCAGTTTTATTTTGAAGGAGTCAGCTTTATGGTCAGACCTAACAAGTGATGAAGATATGCATCAGATGTTTCAAGATGTTCCCATATTAACAAGGACAAGATCCAAGATGTTACTTCCCCAATGGGTAGTTTGACTAATTGTTTCAGGGCATTTGTATTGACAAAGTCCAGGAATCTCTGTGCTTGTGCACTAGTGGTGGTATAGGTTTCCCAGTCTATAGATGGATAGTTTAGACCACCTAGGAAAATGGTATTGGGGTTAATACTGAGTTATTCTAGTTTCTGTGGATAGGCATTGTGGCTTTCTTTTGTCATAGAGGGAGTTTTATAACTAGCTACTGCATGGTATGGGACCTTTCTGAAGAAGTTCTAAGTGCATCATGTTGCTTTACCAGCATTGATGTGAGTCTCTTCTGGATGTAGATTGAGAAACTTCAATCTTTTTTCCCTTCCTGTGCAGTAACAGATCTAAACGTGTGGAAGGTGTTATAGACCTGCACAGCTAAAAGTGGTCTCCGCTATTGTAAACCAAGTCTCAGTCACTACACAAATGCCAATGTCCTCCAGGGTGAGAAGAGCTTGTAAGGAGAGGAATTTCTTGTTCAGTCGCCTAGCATTGATCAGTTAAACTTTCATAGATTCATAGCTTCATAGTTTGGTACTAGGCTATCAGTCCTAGGGCCTATACAAGCTTAGCCATAACAATTCCCTGGCTATTTCCTCCCATAGTATTTACTTCCCTGGACCCCTGTCAAGCAGGGTGACTGACGTGATCCCCGGGGTGAATTTCCTATCTCCCATTCAATAATCAAGGTTCATTTTGAAGAGGGCCAAAGAGGCATTCTGCTTGACATGTATGGGCAGTCTATTCCAGAGTCTGGGGAGTCTCTGGGTCAGAAACCTATCCCTATAGCATGTTTTGTTCTTTGTGATGACAAGGTTTAGATCCCTGAAGCATGTGTCTCTAAGGGATTGGGATTTCTTTAAGTGTAGCATGTCCAACAGCTCTGGGTTTGACATGGCCTTGTATGTTAAGCAGAGATCACCTATGAGTATATGATATGCGACAGGGTATAGGTGGAGTTTTTTAGACAGTCAGCATAGGGCATCTGCTTTAGGCCTGTGATTCTTTTAGTGAGGTATTTCTGCAGCCTTTCCACTTATTGCAGATGTCTTGAGAGGTACATACCAAACGGGGCATTGTATTGTATAATGGGTCTAATGAGGGATGAGTACAGTGGGACAATGACCTCCTTTTTTCTGGATGAAAATCCCTTAGTGATGAGGTGTGCCACATAGAAGGATTTCCTGAAAGTTGTGGCAATGTGGTTACCGAAGGTGAGACCACTGTCCACATGTGTCCCTAAGTCTCTTATCATACTTTCGGTGTTTAGTGTACTGCCACCTATGTGGTAATTCACGGGTACATGTTTTTTCCCAAAGGGGATAGCTGTACATTTCTTGGTATTAAGCTTGAACCCACGGTTCTGGCACCAAGCATCTGTTTCTGTAAGGCCCTTTTGCAGAATATCCACATCATTTGGGGTTTCAGTAATGGCTCCCAGTTTGCAGTCATCTGCGAACTTTGTTAGCCAGAGTCCCTTAGTGTTGGTCTGTACTTCAGAGAAGTAAGATGCCAAACAAGAGCAGTCCCAGGACTGAACCCTGAGGTACTTACTTGTCACTTGTCTGGAGCTGGATTTGGAGTCGGCTACTTTTACAGTGTGGGTTCTGTCAGTAAGCCAGTTGGCAGCCCATCGAGTGATGTAGGGATTAATGCCCAGCTTAGTAAGTTTATCAATGATTCCAGAGTGGGGGATGGTGTTGAAGACCTTGGCAAGGTCCAGATAGGCTGTGTGGACCACCTTACCCTTGTCCACGGATCTGGAGACTGATTCAAAGAAGTCAGTCAGGTTCAGGAGACAAGATCGGCCCTTCATGAACCCAAACTGCATGGGGTCCAGTGTTTGAAGGTTGCCAATGTCTTTGTTTATAAGTTCCATGATAATACGTTCCATGGCCTTGCAGATCAGGCTCGTCAAACTGATGGGGCGGTAGCTCCCAGGATCCAAGGTGGATCCCCCCTTGTGGAGTGGGATAACTGTAGCTGTGCACCACTCAGTGGCCACGAAGCCTGAGGTGAGGCTATGATTAAACATGACACTTGGGTGAGGTGCCAGTTCATTTTGTAGTTCATATAGTACACAGCCTGGGATGTCGTCTGGTCCCCTGGATGCTGTATTCTTAGCTTTGGAGAGTGCGTTTTTTACCTGTGTATCTGTTATTACCGGAATTTGGCAATCTTTCGGTATTGAGATGGGCCCTTTAGGGGGTGAGAGGGGAGTGAAGTTTGCACTGAATCGATCTGCCAGGATATTGACAATATCCTTGGGATCAGTATATTTAATGCCATTCTGTTGTAGCTCAGAGCAGATCTGAGCATTGCCATTTAGATTCTTGACATAGCTATTGAATGTCTTGTGGTTGTCTTTGGGGTCTTTGGCAATTTTATTTTCGTAACTAACTTTGGAGGATTTTATGAGGGATCTCAGCTTCTTACTGAGGCTGGTAAGGGAGTTTTTTGCATCCTGGGATTTTCCTCTTTTCTGCAACAGCTTCTTCCTTTTGTTGTAAAATTTGTTTATGGCAAGGAACCACCAGACTGGCTTCCTTTTTTTTGGAGGAGAGCGTCTTGGTTCTATTTGGGATGGCATGATTCATGCATGAGTGGATGTGCTCATACAGTGCCTTAGTGTAGGATTCAGCAGTCGAACTTTCAGTTCCCGTCTGCATGGGTGTCATGAAGTTTGTCACTTCTGACTTGAGTAGCATGAAGATGGCTTTGGAGAAGTTTTTTATGAAGGTTTCCTTACTGGGGGGTGGGGGTGGGATGTGGATGTCAAGGGTGATTAGTTTATGGTCAGACCAGACCAACGAGGGGGTGACCATAGGTGTGAAGCATCGATTTCCTATGTTGGTAATGACCAGGTCTAGGATATTGGAGCCCCTGGTGGTACCCAGGATTAGTTTATCCAGGGCACAGGAATTTATGAATTCCAAGAACCGTAGGGCAAAGGTGTTGGTACACGAGTAGTTTTCTCAGTTAATGGCAGGGTAGTTGAAATCACTCAGTATTAGGGTGTTTGGTTGTATCTTAATATTTTCCAGTATGTTTAGAAAGGTGTAATGAGAATCTGGGACATGGTGGGGGATCTGTAGCAAGCTACAATTTGGATTGCAGTATTACCTATTGTTAGTTGCACCTGGAGAATTTCAGATGCATTGTGTTGGGCAACTACCCTGGTGTTGTGAATATCCTTGATGAATATGGACTCTCCTCCACCTTTAGTGTTTCGGTCCTGGTTTGGTGGCCAAAAAGTGTGGTAAGAGTTGTAGCCTGGTTTTGCAGGGGTGCACTCTGGAGCCTTGAACCAGGTCTCAGTTACTGCACAGATATCAATGTTCTCCATTTTTAGGAGTGCCTCAAGAGAGTGCATTTTGAGGTTTAGACTTCTAGCATTGAGTAGCATTACCTTCAGATTTTGCATGTTTGTACCTGTTACAGTGGTGGCTTTGACCTTTGAACTTTGTCTAAAAAGGCACTATAGGGGTGGCAAGAGCCTTAGCCAATAACCTGAATCCCAGGGGTGACAGGTGCAGACCATCTCTGGCAAAGCATTGTGGTCTGTCGATCATGTCATCCTAGGCAGACAGATACTGGATCCCCTTTGAATGACACCAGAAGCTTAGCCAATTGTAGAAGTCAATCATTTTGTCCTTATACTGTGGTATCATTCTGGGCGAAGGCAGGATGCTACTCAGGGCTAGGGTCATGCCTGCCTGGGCCACATGATCTGAGAGCTCTTCCATGTCTCTTTTCATGTAGTCCAGGGAGGTACATCTCAAGACATTCACTCCAACATGGACAATGACAGTCATATCTGTACTTGTTATGGAGTGACTTGAGTGCATGCGTTATGTGGCAGATCCTGGCACCCGCCAGGCAGCTGACTGTAATTTTCTCCTTGTTCAGCCTGGTGAGTGGGACATCAGTGTGCCTAACTATAGAGTCACCTATGACTAAAGTGTTGGGTACATTGTCTTGCCTTAGGGACTGTTGTTGGGTAGCACACTGATGTTGTGAGCTATGTAACACTTTGGTTGTGATTGGTGTTTGCATTTCAGCTTCGGAGGTCCTTGTTGCTTGGGCAGGCTACTATTAAGGGCCTCCACATATGTGGGTTTAGTTTTGCTATGTGTGGGTGAATATATGTGTGTGAATGAGAGGGAGGATAGAGGAATGGTGAGGATGCAGGGTGTAGAGGTGGTGAAGGTGGATGAGTTTAAGTACTTGAGATCAACAGTTCAGAGTAATGGTGAGTGTGGAAGAGAGGTGAAGAAGAGAGTACAGGCAGGATGGAGTGGGTGGAGAAGAGTGTCAGGAGTGATTTGTGACAGACAAGTACCAGTAAGAGTGAAAGGGAAGGTCTACAAGAGGGTAGTGAGACCAGCTATGTTATATGGGTTGGAGGCAGTGGCATTGACAAAAAGGCAGGAGTCACAGCTTGAAGTGGCAGAGTTGAACATGTTAAGATTTGCACTGGGTGTGACGAGGGTGGACAGGATTAGGAATAAGTATATTAGAGGGTCAGCCCATGCTGGAAAGTTTGGAGACAAAGCCAGAGAGGCAAGATTACGTTGGTTTGGACATGTGCTGAGGAGGGATGCAGAGTATATTGGGAAAAATATGCTAAGGATGAAGCTGCAGGTAACAGGAAAAGAGGGAGGCCTATGATAAGGTTTATGGATGTGGTGAGAGAGGACATGCAGGTAGTTGGTGTGACAGAGCAAGACGCAGAGGACAGGAAGAAATGGAAACAGTTGATCTGCTGTGGCACCCCCTAATGGGAGCAGCCAAAAGAAGAAGAAGAAGATGTGTGGGTGTTGGTGGTGTGGGTTTAGAAGGGCTATGTGTTGCTTGAGGTGTAGTGTGGGCATTAACCTTCTCCTCTTGACTGTCTAGCACAATCTTGGGTGGAGAGAGCTTTGCTTCCAGTTTGGCTATGTAAGTGCATCTCTTGCAGGTTGTAGTGTTGGGTGGTAGGAGGAGAGGGTTGTCTGTGTACATGAGGCAATTGATGCATTGCCCCAGTATGCCCAGATTCACCAGGTGGACAGGAGAAATCACCGGAAGCTGACCCTTGGACATGCCTGGTTTGGTGCTTTTTTTTTTTTTTTTGAAAAGTACAAGAGCTGTTTTCCCTTACCTTAGCAGGGTACTTTGCAATTATAGGCTGTTTATTGCCTACAATTAATTTCTCCTTATTAACAAGGAGAGTTGAGTGCTTGTATCAGTTTAAGACTTCCTAGTGCTTTCCAGCAGGTTTTAAAGCAAGTGCTAGTCACAGGGATGCTTAAAGGTAAGATGAAAAAAAAATGGTTTATCCTAAACACTGCAGTGTGCACTAGAGGAGTTAGATGTGAAAGTAGGTAAATTAAGTTTTACCTGTCTAAAAAGTTAAGTTTTAGTGGTGGTTTCATATTTTCCTTTGCTTGTTTTGTTATGTTGGTTGATTTACCAGGTTGGCATTGCCTAAAAAAGGCACTATGTGGGTGGACAATGTCTTTGCCAATAATCAAAACCCTAGAGGGGACAGATGCAGGCCATCCCTGGTGAAGCAGCATAATCTGTCAATCATATTCTCCCAGGATGACAAATATTGGACCCCTTTTTAATGACACCAAAAGCTAATCCAATTATGCGATGGTGGTGCTGCGGTAGTGTTGTCACCTCACAGTAAGACGTTGTCCTGTTCGATTCTCAGCTAGAGCGTCTTCTGTGTGGAGACATGCATGAATGGGCGTACCTTCATTGAAGGTTGTGCATCAGGTTCCAGCAACTCGGCACATAAAAGTCTACTGCCAATCATTAGTGGACCGGAGTTCCACTGTGGCGACCCCTAACCGGGAAAAGCCGAAAGACACAAACATTGCTGTATCATCCTTGGAGAAGTTAGAATGCTGCTCAGTGCTAGGCTCATACCAGCTTTGTATACATAGTCTGAGAGCTCTGTCTTGGCTTGCGTTATACAATCCAGAGAAGTACACCTCAAGTCATTGACACTGGCATGAACTATGACACAGTTATACTGGTACATGTTGGTCAAGGACTTGAATGCATGCATGATCCGATGGATCCTAGCATCAAACACGCAACTAACTGTCACTCTTTTGTTGTTCTCCTGTTAAGAGCCACATCTGTATGTTTTACAATGGGAGTCACCTATAACAAGAATGTTTGGTTTGGTCGGTCTACCTTACAGGTTCAGCACCTGTGACATATCTGTGCTATGTGAGGAAGTAGGCTTAATTTGCTGAGAGTGCTTTGTGCCTGTGTCGTGTTGCCATCTGCTTACTACATTTTTACAGTTTGTATATTGGCTAAGTAGGTTTCCCTAAGTTACAGTTTCCTCCAAAAAACATTTGCTAAAATTGCTACCGATATGCTCATGTCAATATGCATATGGATATGGAGTATGTGGATATTTACTGTTAGAGAAAATATCTTGTACTATAAAACTATGGAACAAATTTCTGATGAGAGATGAAGCCTTCCAGGTTGGACCTACTACCCGTCTTATGCAATATATAATATAACATGAACAATATGACATGCTCACTGCCTAGATCTTTCCCAGATTTACTTCTCAAATTTAAAATGAATGTTTTTTACACTGATTATGGTATACCTCCTGCTACCATATCTCATGTAAAAGTAAACAGACAGATCTCTGGTTAGTGCATCCCCTTCTGACTTTCTGTTCCCAAATGAGTAGCAATTCTTTTCTCATACCAAACAACTATACTAGTCACCCAGAGGAAAAGTCTTCTTAATTGCTCTTTTTTCATACAAGAAAACATTTCATGAAGAATAACAATTCTGACTACTGCCTAATGTACTTCAGTAGCTGTAATATTCAGTGATATGCCATGAAACTATAAAAGAGATGGAGCTACATTTTAAAGTAAAATCAAACACGCTTGAAGAGTATGTCCCTAACATTCCATGTCAACATTATATATCCTTAGAGCAAAGTAAACTAATAAAACAAAACAGAAGAGAAAGTCAGACTGGATTAAGTAGCTCATACAATCTGACCATAAAAAGATGAAATTCTTACTGTCAGGGTCCTAGACTGCAAATATATAATTCTGAATTCTTCATCTTAAAATTTAAATATTTATATATTTTCAGAGGTCTTCCCACCTCCACTGCCCCCACGCTAAACTTTCAGATTTCCATTCCATCATCAGGAGAGCAAGTTTAAGAATATTCCTTGCATCTTATGACAATCTATGCGGGCCTAGTCCACTCATGGTTATGGCAGCCTATGCAGGCCTAGCCCTGCCTGTGATTATGGCAGCTTATGCAGACCTAGCTATGTCAGTAGATATGGAAGCCTATACGGGCCTAGACTTTTCTGTGGACTTTTCTGTGGTTATAGTAATTTATGCAAGCCTAATTCAGCAAGTATGTATGGTGGCCTATGTTGGCCTACCCCTGCCCATAGTTGTAGCAGCTTTTGAAGTCCTAGCTGTGTATGTAGTTATGTCAGCCTTTTCAGGCCTAGTCTTGCCTGTGATTATGGCAGCCTTTGCAGGCCTAGTCCTGCCTGCAGTTATGGCAATCTATACAGACCTAGCTCAGCCTATAGTTTTGACAACCTACATAGGACTAGCCATTCCTGTAGTTATGACAGCTTATGGAGGCCTAGCTCTGCCCATGGATATGGTAGCTTATGCAGTCTAGCCCTGCTTTTTATTATAGCAGCCTATGCAGGCCAAGCCCTGCAGGTGATTATGGCAGCCTATACAGGCCTAGTCTCATCAGTGGTTATGGCAGTTTATGCAGGTCTAGCCACTTTCAACTTTGTGATGTTTAAATCATATATAACTTAACCCAATAGGAACATACTCATGTCACTGAAACTGTTACCCGCATACAGACAGATCTTGTTTTTTTTGTTTTATTTGCTCTTTCCCTCTGTTTCTCTACCTCTCCCCTTCTCTCTTTCCCTTCCTCTTAGTTTTTTCCATACAATGATAACTTACTCTATATCCCAACTGTGTCACCTTCTGTCAGAGGAAGGACCATTTACTATAACATTTCAAAAGGAAATATTTTAATGCTGTATCTTTATATATATCTTTGTTCTAAAATTTCAGTCTCAATAAATAATGATTTTTTTTAAGTACAATAAGTAAATTCTCCCACTAACTTCAAGGATACACTGAAAAATTGTTATAAATCTATATGAAAGATATGCAGTAGTACAAAGGGTCAGTTAGAATGAATGTAGAAGGCAAACCACTTAATTAAAATGGCTATTCAAATTACAATTAAGCTGCAGCATTTGATCAGCATGTCAAAGGACCTGAGCATATTTAATTTGCATGCAACAACAGGTCCGTTATATATGTCATAGTGACTTGCTGTCATGTATATTCCTTAAAACATTTCAGTAAAAGCTTAAAATTCATATATAGATTGATACACAGCATGTATTCATACTATAGCAGCAATAATACAGCCTGAAGCATTTTTTTCTTTGGGATGTTGTCACACAAGGGGCTGTAGGTTGGTGGACAAATGCCTATCAATCCCCATAAATGATATTAATACAACACAACATAACCTTTTCTAAATTTTCGGTATACGAAAGGCAAATGTAAATCTTGTCTGCCCCCTTTGTTACAGAAAATATTACAGACCCCTCCAAAAAATGTCTTTCAAAAGAAAACCAAGAATAAATTTAGCATTCAGTGTACTTGTCAAGTACTCAATATCTCCCAGTAATGACGTTGTAATAATGAAAATAAATGCCATGAAAACATGGTGTGCTAATAGTACACATTTCCACAAAGAAACCTCTACCTTCCTGTAACAAAATGGAGTTGCTAACATTAGTAAATATTGATGTCCTAAAGTCACACACTTCCTTACATTATATCTCACTATACTTGCTTTGCAGGGTCCCTAATATACCACAAACTTCCTTCAAGAAACCAAGCCCTTACTATTAGCATCTCTAGCATGTGTGCAATATGATTTATTTATTTTTGCTGACTGAGATAGTGCGTTCAAAAAGAGATCCATTTCAGCCGTAGTCCAGAATTTATTGCAGAATACTAGTTGAAAAATTAAGCACTGAAACTGTAAAGTAACAGCAATTATATATAAGTTAAAAACAATTCCAGGCACTTGTCTTAGTATAGTGAGAACACTGGAAACTTAAAGAAATATGCGTACAGAATGATAAACTGAAACATAAACAATAACTATTCAAATTTTTATATACCACTCTTCTTTCCTTGTGATATCCATCTGAAATGGACAATTATTGTCCAGCTGTTCAGGCATGCCTATATGTGTGCCTTAAATAAACTAAGCGTTAGTTCTCTTTCCTCTGCCCTTACTGACTTCAGTAGTTTCATTGTCAAACTTACAACCTACTAGCATTTGTGACACCCGTGCACTGGCCCAGCAATCAAGCAGCCTCAATCCTCACCACTAGCACCAGTGAGGGACATCCATATTGGGAAAGGATAATACATGCACACACAGTAAAGTACAATTTCCCTTAAGAGCACACAGAGATCACAGTCAGTCTAGGGCTGGTTTCTGCCTTTCTCTGCAGGTCCCCAATAAGACTTCCCACTGGTACAGCTATAGGGTCCAGATCTCAGGCTAGTGGGCAAGCTAAAACCTCCAGCACCCTCTCTGTCCAACCAGTGCTTTGTGTCCCTGCTCAAGTAGCTGACACACACACACTTTGAGATGAGTTATATACAACCACACAGACACTCCTGGGGAAGGCTGGCAAAGGTTCTCCAGCTCTGCCCCTTTTACCCAGACTATATGGTAGTACCACTTGCCACCACCCACTTAATATTTATCAGCTACTAAAAGGCCCTTATGAAAGGGTATCCAATTATACTGTGCAATATTATTATCCAAATGGTAAGTGCAACTGAACAGTCAAGGCTTATTGGAGTGGCTTGGCCAGTATCGCTAAATACATGCAATGTACTCTTAGAGCTTAAATTATCTCTACACAAAACAGCCACAGTTGAAAGGTTTAAAAATATTTAATAATAAATAATAAAAACACAAGACAATAAGACAATACTTCCTACTACACAGTGCTAGTCAAGAGTTCATAGATCACAGAGAAATACTTAAAATAATACAGTAGAAAAGTTCTGACATCAATACTGAAAAAAAACAAATTTAATCTTCCTAGTTCCTAGCTATATCTAGTAGAAAACACAGTTCTAAAATAAACTTACATATAGAACACAGACAGAGTGATGGTGAGTTGGATGTTCTCAAGACAAATGCTAAATGCTCTCATTCTTTCTATCCTTAAACTGATAGCACAGTACCACTGATTCATTTCAGATTACATAATTTCTTTCTGGTTCCCAGGCTAGCAGAAACTCAGAGGTTAATAGCCATTTTTTTCTTGCAGCTGGTCAGGAAGCCAGAGCAATAAAAGAAATTATACATTCTAGTCATTAACTCTGGCCTCAAAACAATAGGCAGAATGCCTCCCACTAGACATTGCGGCTCCGAGTTTTAGATCAAAGAATTTCACAATACTTGACTTATCAGCTTTCTTACAGCAGAGCGCACTGTTGTTACATTTTTGCAGTTCAACAGCAAATATAGTCTATTCACATTTAAGAAAACAACCCCGTGGCTTACATTAATATTTACAAATGACAGAATTATCTACAAAATTCTATCTAGCTAGGCTGGCAGCCTTCACCTATCTTCACACATGGAGAACTCAAGTTAGTTTTTCAAGTGACCCTTGAGAAATGTTGCTTGTGAGGGTTAGGTCTATCTGAGAATACCTTACCCCATTCCCTGTCTTGAGAGCCCATCTGATTTGGCATTGCTAATCCCACTATGGTGCTGCACTGGCATATCATATGCTTGCAACCATAGGCTCCAGCTTAGCAACTTGGAATTTGCTGGCTGGCACTGTTTAACCATGTTAGGGGATTGTGATCTGATACTACAGTGAATTTTCTTCCATACAGATAAGGCTGAAGTTTCTGCAGTGCCCAAACTATGGCTAGACATTTGTTTTCTACAGCTGCATAGCATTCCTCCCTGGGTTGGAGCCTATGACTGAGATAAACCACCGGGTGCTCTTCTCCTTCTAAAGAAATCTGGCTAAGTACAGCCCCCACCCCATGGTTCAAAGCATCCACCTGTACAACAAATTCTTTGTTGTAATCTGGACTGGCTAACGTAGGGGATCTCTCAAAGCTTCTTTAAGCTTCTGGAATGCCTGCTCACATGCTGGGGTCCACACTACCTTATCTGGCTTGTTTTTCCTTGTCAGGTCTGTGAGGGGAGCAGCTATGGTACTATAACTGGGGACGAACTTTCTGTAGTACCCTGCTGCCCTTAAGA
>NC_056728.1:1835160702-1835308202 GCF_019279795.1 Protopterus annectens | reverse complement strand
ATGTATGTCATTATTTAGTGATTACAATTCTGAGATCATCCCAGTGATTTGTCAGGGAGAAAGAGGAACAGGCTAAAAATATGAGCCAATTATTTGGACATTCTGTGAAAATCTGTAAGGCTGAGAGGTATGTGTCTGCCATTGTCCTGCCATCTTGAATGATGGTGTCATTTTTATGATTTGAAAGCTAATTTTGTAATTGTAATTTATGTCCTTTTTGCCTAGCCTCATGATGCTATATTTTCTGACATTATTTGTGAGGTCTTGTTATATGTCATTTCTTGCACCAAGTTTTAGTGAGTCAGTAGTTCACACACCAAAAAAGCACTAATATGCCTTAATTTCAGACAAGCATTTCACACATCCAGAGGTGAGGACACCAGCCACAGTTCACACTGAACACGAATGAATATATTTGAAAAACCACATCAATATACACTGTTAAGCGCTTTCATCCTTCTGTTGGGGACTTCTTCAGAACAAATTTTACCAACCCACCCAGCACATAAATACACAACTAATTAACCAATCTACATGAAATTTAAAGTGACAATCTTTTGAAAAACCACAGTGATAATCTAAAAATAAAACATGTCAATAAAAATGCAATAAAAAAATGAAATAAAAATATAATAAAAATTCCCATAATTATATTAATAAGATCTAATATGGTGCTGAGTGGGTTGGTAACATTTTTCTGAATTCCCAAACGGAGGGATGAAATTGCTTAACCGTGTACATTGATGTGTCTTTTCAAATATATTCGTTCATGTTCAGTGTGAACTGTGGCTGGTGTCCTCACTTCTGGATTATTTTGTTTGTGGTTCAGTTTGTTAGTACTAAGCATTTCACACATAGCAGATTGAAAGGCTTTTTCGTGTCTATTTTACTGATACATTTTTATGCGTTACTACCAATTTTCCTGATATGCTTCACTTGGAAGTAGTAAATTATAGTTTTTATTCTTTGTATTAGCATATATTGCTATATGCCTGCTGTATTTGTAAGCATCCAACCATTTCCACTGTCTTTTTTCATTATCTTTGTTTCTGCAGTAGTTTACTGCAGAGATAACACACAGTTCCAATATTTACTTTAAAACATTGCTACATACAGCTCTGCATGTAACACATTGCATTCCTAATGCCCAACCCCCATTCTGCTAGTCACTACAGCATCCTCAGCATTAGCATTATGAATTTATCAGCTGATAACACAAAACCTCCACATAAAATTAGGCATCCCCTTCCCCTTGCATGGGTTGCCTTAATTAAACCTACCTATTCTAGGCTTTCTCACTTGTTACCTAATGCCATCATCTCTAACACTGACTCCATGCTTTTTCATCTCCTGCAGTTCTGTACTTAACCTTACTCTAATGTCCCCTGTTAAACTGACCTTTCCCCTTTTTACACCCCTTAACCTACCGTTATACCACTTCTCAATGCACAGTTCTTATCTTCTCCTTTGAATAATTTCTTTTATTTATTTCAGCAATCCTCATGCATGTCTTGTTCTTTTTTTTTTTGCTTTAAACTATGTATGTCTTGTTTTATTTTTTACTTCACATTCCCCCATCTTTTAACCCTTCTTTCACACTCCGTACAAGTTTCCTCTTGGCCCAAGTGGCTAAATATATGAGACTCAAATTTTCTCAGATATCCCCTGTGATGTCTGTTCAATATCCCACTGTACTGCCACCAATAATGTGACGTCCCCCACTTAAAACCCAGGTCAGTAATGAATGAGCCTTAATCCTCAATACTGACTCCAGTGAAGGAGTGCCAAGGAAGACACCAGAGCACACAAGAGTAAAACTCCACAATTTCCCTTAAGAGCACAAGAGGAACATGCTCTATTTCCTGTGACTGGACTATATACCTCTGTCCACCCCAACCGTAATCCCTTATTATACACTTCAGATCAATGTATTCTAGATTAAGACCTCTGACTCACTCACACTCAAAATAAATTTAAATCCCATACACACAAACAATTATGGGAAACCTGATACAGATTTCCAGCTGTGTCCCCTTCCCAATACAAATGGTAAACACTGCCATCAGAGCCAAACAGGTCTACATGCCCTTCAAAGGGTGATCAATTATTAAAAATTAAATATCAAAATAAATGATAGCTATGACCAGAAGCAGCCAGGCATTTAAGGTGACCTGGGGAGTATCAAACAGGTGTAAGCACTCTCTAATCTCTAAAGAATACACTGCTTGTCCAGCCACAATGCAAATAATGAAATAACATTTAATAATAAGTAAAATCATTAAAAGAATGTAAATCAATAATTTTCAATATACACCAGACTTCAATCACAAGAAATATAAAATTAAACTCTAGGATAGAAGTCCATCATTTTAGAAAAACTCTATCTAAATAGCTAAACTTTCCTAATCCACCTAGAGAATAATGTCCCTGATCTAATCTAAAACATAACAACAAGGCAAAGGCAGGCTTACAGTTTTTGGTGAGTCCTTTTTCTTGGGTATCCACTGGACAGCATTGTAACTAACTGCAACTCTTAACTAACTGCCCTTCAACTGACTTCTGCAGTCTATTTTATAGTCCAGGTTAACAGTCCCAGCTGTCTTGTTTTAAAAATAAGAATCAGCGGTATGAAAAAGTTCATTTTTCTGTCAATCATCTTTTGAAATTATCACATAGCAACCAGGAACAGTCTAATGACATCACCTACTGATCAGCTGATTCTCCACAGACAGTTTGTACTTTAGAATCTCCCTCACAAACATGTGCAATTAGAAATGTATCAAAACACTGACATATTCTTTAAACATTTTGTATAAACAGGGAAATACTCAACATTTTAGAAATGTATTTGCATTTTCACAATTAGACATGATGGCATACAATACAAGTTAATCTGAAAATATACACAAATCTCCTGCCAGACATTCCAACACAGATGACAGTGTTTTCATTTTCTTCACATTCTTTATATCTTATTACCCCTTTTCTGAATTCAAAACATTTCCACATTCTTTTAATTGTATATATATATATATATATATATATATATATATATATATATATAGACACACACAAACACACATACATGCATACATACACACACACACACACACACACACACACACACACACACACACACACACACACACACACACACACACACACACACACACACATATAAGCTACTTATCACTGTCTCTCTCTAATCTTCTTTGTCCATTCAATTCCACCATATATACAGAATTGTGAAAGGGTTTCTGATTATGACAAGCCTGTTATCTGTTTCAGATATTGATGTCAAGAAATTTACTTTGAAAACAAAGGCTGAGAGAAGAATTTTAACATCCTTGTCAAGAACACATACTAAGTAAGTTATAACCAGAGAAACTCAATCATAATTCGAAAATGTAAATACACAACTACCACTCTGAAGGAATGGGATACAGAGTCAGTGTAGTGGTATGTATCGAAGAGACCAGATGAAATATTCAAGTAGAAAATAAATTTCACAATTCCACAAACTCATGCAGATAATGAGTCCACCACAGAAGAATGACAGAAAGTGCAAACCATTTTAAAAGTTGTTAAATACTTAAATCAGACTTTTTGTCTCCACAGACTTCATCAGAATACAAAGAATGTGAGACTGAGCCACTTAAATAGTAACTACAAATCTAATTACCAACTGTCTAATTGATTAATTAGATGTCAATTGTCATTAAAAAGACAGTGAATATATTACTTTGCAAAGTATTACATTGAATCTTAACTCGAATATATAACATGATGCCAAAAATATCTAAAACTTGTTAGCATAATGGTCTGCTTGTATTTATTTGTGTATTTATTTGTGTATGTATGTATGTGTAAATAAAACAGCACAATATGAAATGATAATGATGTAAACAATATTATAGTCTTGTAATTATAGGTAATATATATATTTTTGTCTCTTAATATTATAAAACCTCTAGTGTAACAAATTGTATCAATAATACAATAACTAAATAATGTTATTAAATAAATTAATTTAATTAAACTATTAAAAAATATATTTAAATTTCAAAAAAATATATATGTATATATATATATATCACAATACAATTTGATAAACACCTTCACATAATTCCTTAAGATTACAATAAAATTCATATCCTGATACGAATGATGGTATTGTATGTAAATATTGAATATTAAATATTAAAAATTAAATAATTTGATTAAATGCATAAAATAATTTAATTTATTATATACAGGTACAATATTACCACCTAATTGGTTTTCTATTTGTGTTAAAAGAGACGTTAAATCATCCCAATATGTGGTATTATATGTTTATTTACCCTTAAGGCTGTTAAGTCTCAAAATAGGTTTGATGCTACAATGTTCATTCAAACCATGTCAGATGCTAGCCTTACTTTGCATTCTTAATTCTAATGCATCTAAGTCATAATCAATAATCTTACCCTGTGGGTCATGTTTAACATGTAAAACACCGAAAAACTTAAAATAATGGTTGGTGTGTTGTACAATATGTCTGGCCAAAGCATTGGTAAGTTTAAAATTCTTAATGTCCAACAAATGTTCCTTAATTCTGTCCCTCATATGTCTACTCGTTTTTCCTACATAAAATGCATCACATTGTTGACACAAAGCAATATAAATTACATTCGTAGTATAACAATTAAAATGTTCATATATTTTTATATTATGTTGATTGACCTTCACATTACTACCAGTATTAAGGACGTGGGAACATGTGGAACACCTGCCACATTTAAAATTACCAATCCGTTTGTTGGAAATGGCTGTTCTACTGATCGTTCCCCGTTCAAATAATTCTTTAAATGACAAATCCTTTCTAAAAATATATGAAATTTTACCTTGAAAAAGTCTTCCCAAGTTATTGTCAGTACTTACCAAGTTCCAATTTTTATTGATTATAGTTTTAATAACGTGAGAGATGTCATTAAATGTAGTAATGTAAAAAGGAATAGTATTAGAGTTATAGGGTGTATTTTTTATGTGGTTCCCCACATGTATATCTATGTCATTATCACAATTTAAAATTGCTTTATAAATCCCTGTGTCTCTCTTGAATTTTACTTCCTCATAAATATTTATGCATAATTCCTCAGGATAACCTCGGTTGACAAATAAAGACATCATAAATTGTATTTCATTTATAAAATCTACTTCATTGCTGACCATTCTTGCAGCTCTGACCATCTGCCCTACTTCCACTATTATTTTATTTATTTATTTAACATTTGTTTTCCAGGAAAGTCCGACTTGGAATGAAGCCAATTTTCAGCAGAGGCCTGGGGAGAAATGCTCCAGATATATGTCTTTGTGATGTAGGAGGAAACTGAAGTACCCTGAGGAAACCCACAAGAATGTAGGGAGGACATGCAGATTCAGCACAAAAGGTACCCCAGCCAAAATCGAACCAGAGAACCTCTTGCTGTGAGGTGACAATGCAACCACTGCACCTCTGCACCATCCATTATGTCCTCCACTATTCTTTTCCCCTTCTTTCCCAAGTTGGTGGGACCACCAACTGTCTAACTCTAGAGTTATGTCATAAAACTCCATTCTATGCCTATGTCCTTGCTGTTTACTACCCACCATTTTCTACAATTCAGCTACCACCTGTTACACTTTTTTTAAACTTAAAATACCACTACTTTTCAAAAGGTTAGTGAAAAAGCTTCTTTTAATATAACCTTCATAACAGACAACATTTATTTATTTATTTAACATTTGTTGACCAGGTTGGTCCAGTTGAGCCAATAGCCCATTTCAGTGGAGACCTGAGTTGAAAAGCTCCAGTATAATACAAACATTTACAAGTACTTTTGGGATTAAAAATACAATACTAGTGTAAAAAATACAAGGTAACAAAAATACAGAAACAACAAAAAGCCAAAACAGCAGGTACACAGTAGGCAGATCATGACTGTACCCCTTAAATTATATAAAAGAAAACTGTAATTAAACTGCTGATTATGTATGACTTTAAGCAGTGCTTATAGCATTTAATGAGATTATATTTTTTCCTTCAGTTTATGATTTAGTTCAGTAAGGCTCAGTTTTTAACAGCTGACTGGCATTTCAGGAGTATAAAAACATTAAGAGTAATAATAACCTGGGAAGAGTATGTCCTACTCTTGGTTAGCAATATGATCATCATGGATCTAATAATAACTTGAATGATAACAAGCAGAACTGTCATTCCCCTCGACTCTGCCATTCACAGAGATTTCACCAACCCCTCCCAAACTTCAGAGGAGAATATTTTTCATCAAGAAGGGCAGGAGAGAAAGGCAAAGAGAAAAGAGTAGACCCAGTAATGGAGGTAGACTATATTATAGCTAATCCTTCACTGTATGAGTTGCATGGCTTTAATTTTTTTTCACGATAGTTCTGTGATAGTTAATCATGATTTGTTTGAGATTTTTAAAAAGAGTTTTTCTTTTGTACTATTTTCCAGGTTTAATGTTGTTGATAAGTCTCATTGAATTAAAGTTGTATATTAGGAAGTTAAAGTTTAAGTTATTTTTTTCAGGTAATGAATCAACTACAGAAGTGCCACAGTGATGCAGTACTTGTAATCCTCCCCTTTTGCAACCGTTGATACTTTTTGAAAAGATGTGTGAGAATGATTTCAGGTCTTTTGATACAGTTGCACCAAGACATAATCATTATAACTTAACTTAGGAACAATTCCTTGTACTAGATAATTTATTTAAAGACCCTAATTTAAGAGTCATGAAGCCTGACAAAGGTGTGGGTGTTGTATTAATGAATACCATTGATTATTGTAGCATAATTTACCAATATTTAAATATCACTGAATTTTTGAAATTGTATCTAAGAGTGAAATTAATATTGTCTATAGGAAAACCGATCACTGGCTTTATGATATTTTCCAGGGTGGTCAGATTTTTAAAACAGGTTTTGATTACTTGTCTGTTAAGAAACCTTTGGTGCCATCTATTTTTGGGATTCTGAAAGCCCATAAGGATGTCCTGAATCCTCCATTGCACCCTTTAGTCGCCACAGGAGGTCTAAAACCAAACCCCTAGTTAAATGGGTTGACCATAAATTGAAGGAATTCTTCAGTGATAAATTGCATGCTTTACGGGATTCCTGGTAATGTTTAGCCCATATTAGTGTTAGTCCATATAATAATGAGATTTATTTTGTGACTATACATGTGAAAGATTTATTTTTAGTCATCCCATATAGATTAGGGATGGAATGGTTTGAAGAGGCAATGAACATTGGCTCTAATAAATGGCATAATTAAATCAATATGCTTTGTGAAATGATGGATATTGTTTTGGCAAACAACTTTGTCTTTTTTGATGGTGAATACTACAAACAGACCAAAGGTGTAGCCAAGGAGACCTCTTTAGCTCCAGGTTTTGCTAATATTATTTTATGGATTGGGGAAACATCCTTTGTTATTAACAGTGATTATTGGAAGTATATTTATTTATAAGCTATATGAACAATGCAGTTCATGTTTTGAAATTTACTAGTAATTATAATTTTGACAAAATAGATTTTCTTGATGTGACTATTAAAAAGAACAAAGGCCAGGGAAGATACAACTCTAATATTTGTAGAAAAGGGGCCTTCTCCAATTGTTTTTTACATTGCAATAATTGCCAACCTCACTGGCAAAAGAGAAACTTGATTAAAGGGCAATTTGTTCGATTGTCAAGATTTGCTTCAGATGGTGGTACTTGTGATGCCAGAGTGGAGTTTTTTAGTGGCTTGTTTTTAGCAAGAGGGCATCCTACTGATATGATTAGCAAGGCTGTAAATGAAGTCAAATCCCATAGGTGGACAAGGTACAAACCCATTTTGGAAGGTGGAATTTTATCTTCACATTACTCTGATAGTGAAAGGAATGACTATCAAAATGCTGTGGTTTTGTCCTTTGGGACTGCCAGTGGACCTTTAAAAGATATGATCAACAAAAATTGAAAACGTATAGTTGATCTATATAGTTAGAAAAGACAAGTTAGGGGAATATCCAACTGTTATTTATAAGAGAGGTAAAAACTATTAAATAAATAATTGAAAATGGTAGTGTTCTAAATTTAACCTATGGCATGACAAAATGTGGCGTGTGTAGCCAGTGTAGATTTATTCACAATGGGCCAAATATTACGATTGATTCATTTCCTAAATTGCTTACTAACAATGGTAGATTCAATTGTAATACATCTGGGTTAATATATTTAGCCAACATAACTAACATATTCTGCATTCACGTCTATATCATATTATTGTACGATGTAAATAGTGAATGCTATTTCATTGTACCGATAATATCAAAACAACAAAATATTGAACAAACGGAACAGCGAATTTTTTCCCCAGGGAAAAAATTTGCTGCTCCGTAAATAAATAAATAAATAAATAAATAAACTTAAACACAAATTTAAGTGGGGGGGGCTTCGCCCCCACCCCCCTATTAAATATACCAACTTTGAGATCGCACCATAGTGGAGTAAATGGCAAAGTCCCGAAGACGGCCCACCAAATTTTTTCCCTGGGAAAAAATTTGATGTTCCATGACTTCGCTATTTTGCCATTTCGACAGTATCGGATCGACTAAATAACATTCTCTGCTTAGTCCATTCGATAGCATCATATAGACCCCTGCATTCTATATAGGGAAAAGAGAAAGATGGTTGAAATTGAGAATTTATAAACATAAGTTATCCATTAGGAAGAAGGATAAAAAAATTACCTTTATAAGCATTCAGTTTTTTGTCATGAGTTCAATAAATTTTTTTTTTTATTTTGGAGAAAATACAAAACACGGAAGTTGGTAGTTTATGAGAAGCAAGATTAGAATCAAGAGAATTATTTTGGCAGCTTAAATTGAATGCCATCTCTCCACTATGTCTTAACAATAAGATATCTTTAAATAGTATTTTAACACTAAGAGCTAATAAAATACTGCTGTTTAAAATAAAATTTTCTCTATATATTTTTAAATGTATATGTATATATATTTATATGTCTTTATTTCACATTATTTATATTAACATGCACCTATATATACATATACTTATATATATATATATATATATATATATATATATATATATATATATATATATATATATTTTTTTTAGAATTTTTGAGTTAAGAAGGTTGCTTCTCCTTTTAGACTGTTTATTGAACATTCAACAAGTCTTAATTGGAATAACTTTTGTTTTTATTTGAGATTAAATGCGATTGGCCATAGATTGCTTATGTCACCATTTCAAATTTTATTTAAATGTGTTATTTTAAGTGGGTAGATAGATTCTGATGAAGTTCCTATGTGAATGAAAGCACTTAATCTTCTTATTTATTCAATAAAGTATATACTGTACCATTGCACTGATCACTGGGCCTGGATTCTCCTTTGGGTGCGATTACAGTGTATTTTATTTTCCTATCCTTGGTTATGATCAACTCAGTCTATGTCATTCGAGTGATAGATTGTTAACCTCTAGAACTAAATAAATACTTTCTCTTTTTTACACCTAAGTAATCAGAATCTGATTATGCTGATTGTAACCTAATAGAACTATTCAGTCTTTCAGTTGCACAAGGGAATCACAGTCAGGAAGGGGAGTTTCCTTATTTGTCAGAGACAGCCTGACTCTATATTAGTTAATCTAACTTTTTAAATCTTGACCACTGACATTGCAAATATGCCCTGTATAAAAAGACTTTGTCTTATGGCTTGATTTTCCTAGTTTAAATACTTAATACCATTTGCAATTTCACAAAACTGATTTCCCTGAATGTTTTAATAATATTTCCTCCAACATCTTAGCAAATAAAAGAAAAAAAATGTGTCCTGGCATTTTTTACAGGGTGAAGAGTTCAAATAGCATCAATCTTGTTGGTATCCAGTGAACCTTTGTTATTAGTGCTACTACTAAATCATCTCTATTACAGTCGCTAACACTACTACATAATGTTTGCCTCTCAAGTTTGTTTGCCTTCATCCTTTTTAAGATGATAGAGTTACCCATATCCTGAAAAGAAGGTAAAAAACAACAGTAGAAGCATTTTCAGACACATCACCTTTATAACTGTACTGGAAAAATGCTTTCAAACGTACATTACTAAACTGCTTAATCTCTCTTTGTCATGGATATCAGTCATGGAATTATCTCAGTGTGGATTTCTTTCATGTACTTCCTCTTTTACTGATTTTCTTGACCATTAGGAATGCAATATTAATAACTTACATGGAAGAATTCCATTATGCAGTATCTCTCAGCATTTGTCAAAGCCATTCCTTTCTATTCCTCACTGTGGCATTACAAGTTGTTGCATGAAGCTTGCAATACATCATATGGTGGATATCTCAATGGCTGTGTGGGAGGTGCTAAAGAATTTGCATTAAGTGTGAAAATTAGTCCGGGAATTAGTTTGCTGGGAGGTGCCACAGAGATCAGTCCTGAGCCCAATCTAATTTCAACTATTTTCTTTCTCTTCTTTCTCACAAAGCTGCATGAACAAATAAGTTTGCAGGTAACAATAAAAAAGGGAAAATTGTGACTTTTTAATAACACCATATTCCTTAAGTACATACCTCAGAGCATTAAAATATTGAGTTGTTGTTGTTATCTTTCGGCTTTTCCCGGTTACAGGTCGCCACAGCGGAACTCCGGTCCGCTAATGATTGGCAGTAGATTTTCACGAACGCCGAGGTGCCAGCTCGACGTTCAACCTTCAACGAAGGCACGCCCATTTACGCATGTCTTTCGAACACCCACCCAACCGTGGAGAGGACATGCAGACTCCACAGAGAAGGCACTCCCCGCACTCAAGCCAAGAATCGAACAAGAGAATATCTTGCTGTGAGGCAACAATGCTACTGCTGCACTACCATGGAAGTCTAGAGCATTAAAATATTGAGTAATAACCTAAATTTAAAATGTAAATACTAATATATAATTACATGGTCTGTTTTTCTGGTTCTCTCTGAAATAAAAGACTGAGGCATCACAGTATCTAAAAATGTTCATTTACACCTAGTATAAATAGAATAGTTTTATCAAATCATTTACTGCATTTTTCCTGTTTTTGATTACTCTGATTACTTATTGTTTTCAGAACTAATTAAGACAATAGTATGACCTATAACTGAGTTCAAGGAACCATTTTGCCCTCTTCAAATACAGAGTAAGCTTGATTCAGCATAAATTAAGATTTACTAAGTAAATACCAAGATTGCCATGATGAGCTCAGTTATCATCTCCTACAATAACATTGCCAGATTTGCTACCAGCTCCTCTTTCAGAACCCACCACTACCAAAATCTGAAACAACTGGGTTGGCTGGAACTGCATAATCAAATTCTATTCCACCAGCTGATTATTTCCCATAAAAACCTTTATCGTCCCGGTAACACACCAATTCACATGAGTCTAATCAGCCCATATAAAAATCTTACAAACCTACGCTCAGCAAATAAACTACTGGTATCTAGACAAAAACCTAGCAATAAAGCAGGATATTCCTTTTTCTCTAACACTGTGGGAAAAAGCTGGAACCTACTTCCTGGTGAGCTCACATCTCTTTCTTCAACTGCACTATTCAAAAAGAAACTCAAATTATACCCTACAACCCACTGGCTATGTCCTTGTACTAACCCTGACTAAGATCTCTCTTCCTGTTATCCTAGGTTATAGCACCAATTTGCTACTCACTTTATAGCCACTTTAAGACCACTACCTTCTAGGTTAGACTAATTGTACCCAGAAAAGACTGTATGAACATGTCACTTCCCTTAACTAATTCTCCCAATCTTGTTTATAACTATTCTAGTCTCCTGTGCCATATTTATAACTTTGTTCTGGGAATCTCCCACATCCTTCTGAATATTCTTTTCTTCTACTATTGTTTGGTCAAAAAAATGTTTCTATTTAGATTTACTTTTATCTATCATGATTGCTAAGTTACCATGTAAACACCTGTTCTGTCTGACAAGTGAACTGTAACTGAAGTTGTAATCTTCTGTTTGTTCTTGTTTTTATGTGGAGCTTTTCTCCCCGGGCCTCTACTGAAAATGGACATATATTCAGTTAGACTAGCCCGGTCAACAAATGTAAAATAAAATAAATAAAATAAAATAAATAAAGGTCTTACCTTATTAGTTTTTGACTCTTTTCTGGATTTGTTGAACCTTGATCTACATATTCTAATGCATATTAACAGAAGTTGGCATTATACATTCTCTATTTAGCACATAACTGCTAGATTTGCAGAATTACTGTTGGACCTCATTAAGGCCCACCCACTTTGTCAAGTGTTCTGGAGTGAAAGGTTTAGGATCACCTACATGGCTAAATGTTCAAAGTCAATAGTGTCTCAAGGTTCAAATGTCACATACAAGCACATACTGTCATGTGAAAGGTCAAGGCCCACCTTTTCCTTAAGGATGAAAGTCTGGAACCAAATTAGTATGAATGCGGTAGTTTTCTTTATTCATTTTAAGCAAGACCACATCCCTGCTTGAAAATCCTGTCTTTGCCACTTCACATATTTAATTCTACTCTATCTAATCTTAAAAAAAGTTTAAATTACTAATTTAATTTCATATGTTCCCCGGGAATACATGCCCAATGACAGAGACTAAAAGAATGCATTTTCATTATTTTTCATAGGAAATGCCTCTAGTACTTGTTTCAGTTTTGCTTAGAGTTTCACAGTATATAAGTGGCTTTGTCATTATCTAGCCCCTGAAGTAGGTTGCAGTTTACTCATAAGTGACATACTCAAATTTTATGTTATAGGAAACAGATGTACACACACACACACACACACACACACACACACACACACACACACACACACACACACACACACACACACACGCACACACACACGCACACACACGAAAGCCAAATACCTTCCTAGCCCATAATGTATGGCATCTTGTTTTAGAAATGAGAACTTGAGCACTGTGGGTCTCCACTGATAGAAAGCAGATAGGCAAATAAAAATATCACACACGTTTGGACCTATATATATATATATATATATATATATATATATATATGTGTGTGTGTGTGTGTGTGTGTGTGTGTGTGTGTGTGTGTGTGTAAACACATAGATAAAAGAAATAATGTTTCACAGAGAGTATTTGTCATAAATGCAT
Organism: Protopterus annectens; assembly: GCF_019279795.1. Classification (NCBI taxonomy): domain Eukaryota; kingdom Metazoa; phylum Chordata; order Ceratodontiformes; family Protopteridae; genus Protopterus; species Protopterus annectens. The sequence goes on along the minus strand of NC_056728.1, from coordinate 1,835,295,010 downwards.
CTGATGCAAGGATTACTCCACAAGACACTATTTGCAGGTAGGAACTGAACAGCCTGACAACTGCTGTGTCTCATGGAACCTGACAAGCCAATTTATACATGCCTCACAGTGCATTTCTGTGAAGCAGGAGGACCATAGTTGCACAGAAACACACCGCAGTATGTAAAACCCACATAGGTGAGGGGCTATGCTCCCCCACACCCCCCCCAACTATAAATACCGTCTCCGGGATCACACTACAGTAGGGAAAAGTGCATATTTCCCTATGTTGGACAAGTGTTTACTTACCTTGATAAAACTTTTGCATTCGGGAAATCAAGGTTTTGATATTGTTGTCTCTCAAAAATCACGTTCGGTAATCTGGCCTTTCGAGCTTTCAAGGTAGATCCAAATAAAATATACACCCACTGCCTTATTTTATTATGGACAAAATTTATGGTTAAAATCATCAGTAGCAGATTTGATCAAATTATGCTATAGCCAACCTGGTACAAGTTGACAACAGCATAATTGTGAGTTATTTCACTTTCTCAGCAGAAACTATGGAATTAGTATATATCAGTTACAATAGGTGAAGGGGTAGAATCTCCATGTAAAAAAAATGCATTTGAAGTGTTACATCATTTGGTGGCCATTGAGATATGCACCATATGATGTAAGAGTGTTTTTTATGGTGTTTATTATGTTTTTTGGGGATATTTTGGTGTGTTTTTTATCCATGAATGAGTATGCTTTGGTCACTGATAAATGAATGAATGGACATAACTAGGTTAATTCCAAGCCTGACAAGCTTTTCCCTTCTAGAAGTGGGAGTTGCATGGGAGGACAGGTATTGGCAAGGGGCATATGTCTTGTGACTTACAAACAGAATTCCTATGAACCTATCCTATACTGACCAGTACTGCATAAGAGTAGTTGTAGAAAGTGTATTTGTAATAATTAGGCTATCTGTTAGTTGTATCTTTTGCAATGCAGTTTGTAAGGAAATTGTTCCTCCCCCTTAATCCCTCTCTTTAACACCTGGGTGGGGCCTCTCTTAAAAATGGAATTATGGAAGATACAATCTGCATGTAATTTTTGATCAGAAATGTGCTTACATTGGGAATGGTAAATATCAGGTACCTGTACATATGCTTAATGGTGTTGCTGCATAAGTCTATATGTGAGGTAAGTTACTCAAGTAGCAGGCTAAATTACAAGTCATTTATTATCAACATTAATGTGCAATCAGAAATCTATGATTTGTTTGCTTTATAATTAAAAATTAAGATTGCAGTACCTCAGAGAATTCACTTTTTTCAAGATACAGTAATCTCAGAGTTATTATATTTAAATAGCAGGAATTTGGGAGGGAGATTCACTCCCCTATAAAAAAATAAGAAAAAAAAAACAAGTTTTGATTGCCTCTGTTCTACTGTAAGTTTGATACTTACTGATTGCATGTCTGATGGTCAATCTTACAAATACTGAACTTCTGTCACAAAACTAAATTAGACCTGCACAATACATTAGTGCGTGTACTGTTTGTTTTTAGTCTAGTGATATCACTATCCACAAACTCTGCTTCATTTTATAAAAATTGCCATCAGTTAAAATAAATCAACTTTCACTGTCTGCAAGTGCAAATTTATAAGTAGATTCTAAAAATGTAAAACTATAGAACTTACATGCCCACACCCCCTTTACAAATAGTTAAAAGTTATTTTTTTATCATGAATCATACGATCTTGTAATGTTTTCCTGAAGGATACCTGTACCAGTAAACTTAACTATTCTTCCCACAATGTTAATTAAAGGATTTACATACATACATACAAATATTTCAAACACAGGCAATAATGTCATAGATTCATAGGTTCATAGGTAGGTACTAGGCTATTGGCCGTAGGGCCTATATAAGCCTAGCCAAACATGACCCTGGCTTTCGCCAGCCAAGAAAATTATTTTCCTGTGCCCCTGTGGAGCAGAGCCACAGAAGTGATCCCTGGGGTGAATTTCCTATCTCCCATCCAATCTTCAAGATTTTTCTTGAAGAGTGCTAATAAGGAGCTTTGTTTGATATAGATAGGTAGTTTGTTCCAGAGTATGGGAAGTCTCTGGGACAGAAATCTATCCCTCCAGCATATTCTGTTTATTGTGGTGACAAGGTTTAGGTTCCTAGAGCATGTAGCTCGGAGGGATTGGGATTTCTTTAAGTGGAGCATGTCCAATAGCAATGGGTTGGACATAGCTTTGTATGTTAGGCAAAGATCGCCTCTGAGTAGACGATATGCGATGGAGTAGAGCTGGAGTTTTTTGAGACGGTCTGTGTAGGGCATCTGTTTGAGGCAGTAATCCTCTTTGTGATGTATTTCTGCGACCTTTCCAGTTGTTGTAGATGTCTTGTGAGGTACATACCAAAAGGGGCATTGTACTCTATAATGGGTCTAATAAGTGATGAGTAGAGGGGAACAATGACCTATTTTTTCCTGGATGAGAAACCTTTTGTGATGAGGTGTGCCACGTAGAAGCATTTCCTGACTACTGTGGTGATGTGATTATCAAAGGAGAGACTACTGTCCACCTGTGTCCCAAGGACTCTTATCACACTTTCAATGTTAAGTAGACTACTGCTTATGTGGTAGTTCATGGGTACAGAGCTTTTACCAAAAGGAATGACAATGCACTTTTTGGCATTGCGCTTGAGGCCATGGCTTTGACACCAGGCATCTGTCTCAGTGAGGCCCTTTTGTAGGATGCCCACATCATTAGGAGTTTTGATTATAGCTCCTAGTTTGCAGTCATCTGCAAACTTCATTAGCCAAAGACCTTCTGTGTTAGCCTGTACTTCAGAGAATTAGATATCAAACAGGAGAGGGCCAAGGACTGAACCCTATGGTACTCCACTTGTCACTGGTCTGAAGTTGGATTTGGAGTCTGCTACTTTCACAATGTGGGTTCTGTCAGTGAGCCAGTTGGCAACCCATCTTGTGACATAGGGATTTATACCTAGTTTAGTGAGTTTATCTATAATTCCAGAGTGGGGGATGGTGTCGAAAGCCTTGGCGAGATCTAGATAGGCTGTGTGAACCACCTTACCTCATCTATGGCTTTGGGGACTGCTTCAAAGAAGTCTATCAGGTTTAGGAGACATGATCTGCCTTTTACAAACCCGAACTGGGTGGAATCCAGAGTCTGAAGATTGCCAATGTCATTGTTTATAAGTTCCATGATGATATGTTCCATAGCCTTGCAGACCAGGCTTGTCAGGCTAATGGGGCAGTAGTTCCTGGGGTCTGTGTTGGCTCCCCCTTTGTGGAGTGGGATAACCATCACTGTGCACCATTCAGTGGGCACAAAGCCTGAGGTGAGGCTATGATTGAACATGGTACTTAGGTGGGGTGCCAGTTTGTTCTGTAGTTCATAGGTTCATAGGTTCATACTAGGCTATCTGCCCTGGGGCAATTATAAGCCTAGCCCGATTCTGTATGGCTTACGCCACCCCTTGATTTGAGTATACTGTGCCCTTTTTAAAGTTTAGTTTACTGTGCCTCTGTCTAATAGTGACACGGGAGTAATCCCTGGGACAAACCTATAATCCTCCATCCACCTATCGAGATTCTTCTTGAAGAGATTCAGTGAGGTGCTCTGCCTCACATGAACTGGAATTCTATTCCAGAGTGAAGGGAGCCTCTGGGTTATGAACCTGTCCCTCCAGCAAGTTCTATTTATTTCTGTGCTGTGGTTCAAGTCCCTCGAGGGTGTGGCTCTAAGGGATTTAGATTTACTGAGGTGGAGCATGTCCATTAATTCTGGATTTGACATAGCTTTGTATGTCAGGCATAGATCGCCTCGAAGTAGGCGGTATGCAACTGAGTAGAGCTGAAGTTTTTTTAACCGAGCAGCATATGGCATCTGTTTGAGACCCTTGATCCTCTTGGTGAGATACTTTTGGGGTCTTTCTAATTGCTGCAGGTGTCGGGTAAGGTGCATCCCAAAAGGGGCATTGTATTCTATGATGGGCCTGATGAGGGATGAATAAAGGGGCACGATTACCTCTCTTGATCTAGATGTGAAACCCTTCGTGATGAGGTGGGCTATGTAGAAGGTCTTTCTAACCACTTTGGCAATGTGGTTTTCAAAGGAGAGATTGCTATCAACTTGGGTCCCCAGGTCCCTAATAACTTTCTCTGTACTTAATGGGTTTCCGCCTATGTGGTAATTTGTGGGCACATTGTTTTTGCCAAAGGGTATGACTATACATTTTTTGGCATTTAGCTTTAAACCATGGCGCTGGCACCAGTTATCTGTCTCTGTGAGACCTTTTTGAAGGATGTTTGTGTCAGCTGGAGAGTCGATTATGGGACCCAGTTTGCAGTCGTCTGCTAACTTGGTGAGCCATAGTCCTCCCATGTTTGCCTGTACCTCGGAAAAGTATATACTGAACAAGAGTGGTCCCAGGACAGAACCCTGTGGGATGCCACTTGTGACCGGTTTCGAGTCTGACATGGCACCAGCAACTCTCACTCTGTGGGTTCTGTCTTTGAGCCAGTTTGCGACCCATCTTGTGACATAGGGGTTTATATTTAAGCTGGATAGCTTATCTATGATGCCCGAGTGGGGTATTGTGTCAAATGCCTTTGCAAGGTCCAGATAGGCTGTGTGGACTACCTTCCCTTCATCTATGGCTTTGGCGACTGTTTCAAAGAAGTCAACCAGGTTCAAAAGGCAGGATCTGCCCTTGACAAAGCCGAACTGGGTAGGATCTAGTGTCTGTAGGTCCCCAATGTCTTTGTTTATGAGCTCCATGATGATCCTCTCCATAACCTTGCAGACTAAGCTAGTCAGGCTTATGGGGCGATAGTTTCCAGGGTCCGTAGAGGCTCCACCTTTGTGGAGTGGGACCACTGTTGCTGCACGCCATTCTGTGGGCACATATCCTGTAGTGAGGCCGAGATTGTATAGCTGTTTTATTTGAGGGATTAGTTCCTCTTGTAATTCATGTAGGGCGCAACCTGGGACACCATCTGGTCCCATGGAAGCAGTGTTTTTGCTTTGGAGGGGCAGCCTTCACCTGAGCATCAGAGATGTTTGGGAGGCAGCCCTCTGCTGGGATAGATACTTGCTCTTTTGGGGAGGGGTGGAGAAGTTTGCACTGAACCTGTCTGCCAGGATATTGGCGATGTCTGTGGGTTCAGTGTATTTTTGTCATTTAGAATCAACTCAGAACAAGTCTGGGAGTTGCATCCCAGGTTCCTAACATAACTGAAAAAAGCCTTATGATTGTCTTTGGTGTCCTGTGCAATTTTTCTCTCGAAGCTGGCCTTGGAGGATTTTATGAGGGATCGTAATTTTTTGCTAGTACTGATCAGAGATGCCTTCCCTAGTAGGGATTTTGCTCTATCATGTAGTAGCTTCCTCCTTCTGTTGTACAGTTTATTTATGGCAGGGGTCCAGCAGATTGGATGCCTGCCTTTGGATGATTGGGTCTTGAGTTTGTTTGGGATAGCATGATCCATGCATTCCTGGAGATGTCCGTAGAATGCGTTCATATAGGATTCTGCAGTTTGGGCCGTAGTTTCCACTGGCTCTGGGGCCTTGAAGGATTCCACTTCGGTTTTGAGAAGTGAGAAGTTCGCTTTTGAGAAGTTTTTCACTGTGATTTTCTGGGCTGGGGGTGGGGTTGGGATGTGGACATCCAGTGAAATTAATTTATGGTCTGATCTTACCAATGAGGGATATACTTCTGGTTTGGAGCATAGAGTCCCCATGTTGGTAATGATCAGGTCTAGTATGTTGTCCCCTCTTGTGGGAGTGGTGACTAGTTGTTCCATAGCATTTGAGTTTATAATTTCCAGGAACCTTTGGGCTAAGGTGCTGGGGCTTGAGTAGTGCTCCCAGTCAATGTTTGGGTAGTTGAAGTCACCCAATATAATGGTGTTCGGAGAGATCTTCATGTTCTCCAATGTTTTCAGGAAAGCCGAGTGGGTTTCCTGACTTTGAGAGGGTGGTCTGTAGGATGCTATAAACTGAAAAGCAGTCTTGCCCACTGTTAGTTGCACATGGATGGTCTCCGATACTTCATGCAATGCCACTAACCTGGAGGTGTGGATATCCTTGATAAATATGGAAACTAGCCCTCCTTTTGTGGTTCGGTCCGGGTTTTGGGGCGAAAAGCATGATATGAGGTATAGCCTGGTAGTGCTGGGGTGCTCTCTGGAGCCTTGAACCAGGTTTCTGTCACTGCACAGATATCGATGTTCTCCATACTGAGGAGAGCTTCGAGTGCATGCATCTTGAGGTTAAGACTTCTGGCATTAAGCAGCATTACCCTTAGTTTCTTGTTCCTTGTGCTGTCTATGGGGGTGGGTTTGACTTTTGAGCCTTGCCTAAAAAAGGCACTATGGGGGTGGCAAGAGCCTTTGCCAATATCCGAAAGCCCAGTGGTGACAAGTGTAAGCCGTCCCTAGCGAAGCAACGTGGCTTGTCGAGCATGTCATCCCAGGCTGACAGACACTGGATCCCCTTTGAATGACACCAAAATTTTAGTTAATTGTTAAAATCGATCATTTTGTCTTTGTACTGTGGCATCATTCTAGGTGAGGGTAAGATGCTGCTCAAGGTCAGGGTCATACCAGCCTGGGCTACATGATCAGAGAGCTCCTCTATGTCTCTTTTCATGTAGTCCAGGGAGGTACGTCTCAGGTCATTCACACCAGCATGTACAATGACTGAGTCATATTTGTATTTGTTTTGGAGTGACCTGAGTGCTTGCGTTATGTGGCGGATCCTAGCACCCGACAGGCAGCTCACCGTGAACTTCTCTTTATTCAGCCTGGTGAGCGGGACGTCAGTGTGTCTGACAATAGAGTCACCTATTACAAGAGTATCAGGTGTGTTATTCAGCCTTAAGGGCTGTGGCTGCATGGCACACTGACTTTGTGGGCTATGTGTTGTGCGTGTTTTGTTTTGAGGTAGCGTTTGCTTGGATGTCTGCTTTGGAGGTCACTGTTGCTTAGGTAGATTTTTATTTAGAGCCTCCGAGTATGTTTTTGTGTATTTATGTGTTTGGTTCGCTGATGTGGTGGGACTATGTGATACTGGAATTGTGTTGTGTGAGGTTACCTTCTCCTCCTGACTGGTTACACCAGTTTTGAGATGAGAGAGCTCAGCCTCCAGTTTGGCTAAATAGTTGCATCTCTCACATATATTTGAACCTGTTTGGAGGAGGAGAGGGTTGTCCGTGTACATGAGACAGTTGTAACATTGCCTCAAAATTCCCAGATTCACCAGCTGGACTGGAGAGGAAACCATTGACTGACCTTTGGACATGCTAGAGTAATATAGGGAAACTGAATTTAAGACGGACCAATAGAGGACAGGGTAATCGTAGAGTATAAGAGTAAGTAGTGCTTATGGTTTTAATAGTGCTAACTTGTAGGATTACTTAATTGGACCAGTGAAGGGCCTTAGAATGAGAATATGGTGTTTAAATTGAGAGATAGAGCAGTTCTAAGGGAAAAAGTGAAGAGCAGACTTTGTGGAGCCAGGAATAGTTTAAACCCAATTAGGCGTTGCCGCTGTTGCTATGCACAAAAGCGCGCAAATCTGTGCAAAAGAGGGTTTTAAGAGAGGAAGATGAAGGAGTTTGGAATTGACCCAAAACGGCCAATAAAACTACAGTTTCAAGTCAGTAACCACTCCCACAGGGGCAGGCAGGCTGCTCAATGTTTTTCACTGCCACTGATCAACAGAGAGACTTGCCTTTAGCCCAAGCAAAAAATGGCCTCCAAGAAACTTACAAACAGTTCAAGAACAGCAAGCCTGTAACTGAACTTTTTTAAATCTCAGAAAAGTGGGAAAAAAAAAGCAAGATTTTTTTTGTTTTTGTTTTTTTCAGAGATAGCAGAGGTTCACAAGTATCAACAAGTTATAACAGTGCAGTAAATGACCCCACACAAGAGTGCTAGGCCAAAGACAGATAAAATGCAAGTTTTGAGGAAAAACGATTTTAAAAATAAGTGCAAACAGGAAATTCAGTAAACAGCTCTAGGTTGTGCTCTAAATACAGTTGCTAATGCAGAAATCAAGTTTAACAAGCCAGAAAATGCTCAAAATAGGCGCTATGCAGAAAAACTTAGCAAATAAACAGAGGAAAAATACTTAAAATCTCAAAAGTGGCTCCTTTCTTCTCTCAGCGTTTTCTCCTCTTGGTGGGTGCTTCACCAACAGCCAACAAGCCTGAAAAGATGCCAAAACCACGAGGCAACCAGGTTTTAAGAGAGGAAGATGAAGGAGTTTGGAAATGACCCAAAATGGCCAATAAAACTACAGTTTCAAGTCAGTAACCAGTCCCACAGGGGCAGTTCATGTAGAATGCAGTCTGGGATGTTGTCAGGTTCCATGGATTCTGTGTTCTTGACTTTGGAGAGTGTGTTTTTTACCTGTACAGCCGTGATTACAGGAACTTTGCATTCTTCCGGTATAGAGATGGGCCCTTCAGGGATGAGAGGGGGGTAAAGTTAGCACTGAACCTATCTGCCAGGATGTTGGCAATATCAGTTGGTTCTGTATATTTAGTGCCATTATGCTGCAACTCAGAGAAGATCTGAGTGTTGCCATTGAGATTCTTGACATAGCTATGGAATGCATTGTGGTTGTCTTTAGAATCAGTGGCAATTTTGTTTTCGTAACTAGCTTTGAAGGATTTTATGAGGGATCTCAGATTCTTATTGAGGCTGACCAGGGAGTTCCTCCAATCATGGGATTTTACTCTTTTTTGCAGTTTCTTTCTTCTGTTGTAGAGTTTGTTTATGGCAGGGGACCACCAGATTAGCTTCCTTTTTTTTTGGAGGACAGCATCTTGGTTCTGCTAGGGACTGCATGATCCATGCACTCGTGTAAGTGATTATAAAGTGCATTTGTGTAGGATTCAGCAGTTGTACCTCTATTGTCCATCAGCATGGGTGTCGTGAAGTTTGCCACTTCTGTCTTAAGAAGCATGAAGTTGGCTTTGGAGTAATTTTTTATGGTGGTCTCCCTAATGGGAAATGGGGTCAGGATGTGGATGGCTGGGGTGATTAGCTTGTGGTCAGATCTGACCAACGAGGAATTGACCTCCGGTGTGGAACACCAGTTGCCCATGCTGGTAACGACCAGGTCTAGGATATTGCTGCCCCTAGTGGGGGTGTGGATAAGTTGATCCAAGACGTTGGAATTTATGAATTCCAGAAAACGTTGATCACAATATACCAAAACAGTTGTTCCCATAAGTGTCCAGGCTGTTCTTAAAAATATCTAAACTAGTGCTTGCTTGAATGTAATTTGGTATTTTTTTCCATGCATACTGTCTAATCAGTCACTGTACTTCTCATTCCTATAGAATATTCTACATAGGTTTGCTAATGATTGTTTATTACTTTTTGATAACCCAAAAACATTCCCAGAGGTAGTTGTCTCTAAATGCCCTATATACCCAAATAAGCTCTCCTCTTAAATATCTATATGAGACATTGTACAAGTTCAGATATTCTAGTCTTTCAGAATAACTTCAATTTTCAAATCCATGGATGCCCCTGATATATTTCCACTGTACTCTTTCCGGTTTACTCATGCACTGTTTTCTTATAAGGTCTCCATATTGTTAGTCCATACTCAAGTTTGGGTCTAATGTAATTAATAAATAATTACTTCATTATTTCTGATTTCCTAGACTTTATAAATCGTTTTATTATCATTGACCAATTGGTTAATATAATTAGAAAAACTCAAAGCAGGATCTAGCCATATATCCAGGTCCTTTAATGAATTTGCAGTTTCAATCACTGTGTCCTGAATTAAATATACACCTTTCAGTTTATGACTCCCAAATCTCAAATGTTTAGTTTTTAATATATTTCTCAGTATATTATTCTCCTGTGTCCAAATGGTCAATTTAGTCAAGCTCTTTGGCAGGCATGCTCTATCTGTAACACATGTAATCAGTTTATCTATATTCAAGTCATCTGCACACACACACACACACACACACTGTAGAACATCTCAGATGAAAAATAATATATGTGAGAGATACAATCTAAACAAATATGGGTCTAAGATTAAGTGGAAACCCTGACTGTAACTTCGAATTTCAATACCTAGTTGTTCTAATTTATTGATCAGTGATTTGTGTAAAACCCTCTCAGATGCTGAAGTTAAATCTGTGTAAATTATGCCACAGCACAATTTTTCATTCATAACTGTCATTATATTGTTATAGAATATTTTGTTACACGTGGTAATATATCTATTTCAGATGCGCCGGAAGCTGTTGAAGACTGGAGGGGGGGGGGGTGGAGGATGAGAGGGACACTTAGTGTTCTAAAAAGGGCAATTTTTTATAACTATTTACTACCAAAACAGAGGTTCACTTGGAGGACTTTTTAAGCTTAGCCAAATCCCTTTTGGTGCTTGATTCTTGAATTAACATTTTCTGATTGGTCTTACCTATCCCATGGCTGATAGTTTTATATTAACCCTAGTGAGAATAACTGTGATCATTCCATAAATAATTTTAGGGGACCTATATAAGGGATGCAGCATTTAGGAACTGCCTCTATCCATTTGTGGCATGAGGGGCAATCGTGGAGTACATTTTCTATTGCCCATCCTTAAATCCAAGTTGCATTTGAATATGGACGGATGAGCTTTGTTTTATTTTTATGGGTAGTTTGTTCTGGAACAGTGGTAGTAGCCTTTGTGGTATATATCCATCTCTCCTCAACATTCAGGCCCATTAAAAATAGGTACAAATCTAGGGGGCGTGGCTAGGATGCTGAACTGATAGCTGCACTTCATTTCAGCTCTCTTACCTCAATACAATTCCTGACAGGAATTTTACAAAATAATATTTAATTTGAAGAAATTTTTATTACTAACTTATTTCTAATAACTCTGAGCATCTATAAGAAAAATTTTATTGTCAGAACTTGAATAATTCCTGTCAAATTAATTACTGGAAAATCAGCACCAATATCAGCTTTACAGCATGAGTCATCTAAGGAATACAGCACAAGACTCTTCTCAAAAAGACCTGCAGTCTCTCATTACAAATATACAGGAACTTACAATAAAAATCGACAAGATGGACAATAAAATAGATACTTTTAAAGAAAAGTGCTCACAACAACTGGAACAGCTTCAAGAAATGTTTACACAGCAGAAAGGACAGATATCACTTATTGAACAGTCATTAAGTGACATTGACACTAGAGTCCAAATAGAAGAACAACAAACTGAATTCTTACTTCAACAGAATACATATTTACTAGAAAAGCTTGATGATATGGAAAACCGAACAAGAAGAAATAATATTAGAATATATGGTCTACCAGAAAAATCTGAAGGGGACAATATGATAAACTTTCTTACCACCTGGATACCAGATGTAACAAAAATACCTGAAGCTCTTTCATATGGTATAGAACGGGCGCATAGATCACTAGCAGCTTCTGGAAATGCTTCTTCTCCGGGTAAGAACAAGCCGAGATCTATAATTGTGAGACTTTTTTCTACACAAGATAAAGATCTTATATTAAGAAATGCTTGGGCAAATTCTCCCATCAAATACAATTACAATGATTCATTAATAAGATTTGACAATGATTATTCTACAAAGGTGGTTTCAAAAAGAAAAGAATTTCTACCAATAAAAAAAACCTTGAAGAAAAAGCAACTGAAAGTCCATCTTTTATTTCCAGCAAGACTGAAAGTTTTTCTACCAAATGGAATAAAAATCTTTGAAACAGTAGATTCAGCAATAAAATACCTTACCAACAACAACATCCTAACACATGAAGAATCTATGGACTGGACAATAAGTACACCGAAGAGAAATGCTGAAGTAAATAATTGGAAAACTGTTGAGCAAAAGAAAAAAAACTAAAGGACAAATAATCTTACATATGTTATATTCTGTAAAAATCTAAATAATAATACTAACAACAAAAGAAAAGTTCTTACTGTCTTCAAGTTACACCAAAACAGGTACTGTTTTCAATTATATTTTAAATGTCAAAATTAGCATAAATGTAAATACATTTATCTCAAATCACATCAATATACTAAGCATAATTTAAACATTACTCTATTTTTCATTATTATCCATCTATTATTTTCATATTCTTAATCAGAGTAATCAATGCATAATAATGTTCCCAAATAGTTTATTTATTTATTTTCTCTCTTTGTGTTTTGTTGTTTTTATTTTTCTCTTCTTTTTATTAAATCTTCATTAACTTATAATACTTTAATCAGTATATGGTTATATTGCTTAATAGGTATAGTAATGGCTGCTATATAACTTATTATTAGTTACATCCCTGATAGTATTACTTTTTATAAGTTAAAAGTGTCCCTGTTTTGGATAAACGCTAATGCTGGGCAGAAATGTGTTGCTTTTGAAATGAAGTATTTCAGTTAGGATGTATCATAAGACTACTTTAAATAATCTTAAAAGATGTTCTGCCTTTGACCCATATGCACATACTGATATAGTCCAGTGAAAAAATATGTTTTAAGTGATATTTTGAGGCTATAAGTCATGTGTGTTGTGGCTCCAGACATCCGGAGTTGAAAGATGCTTGTGACTAGCTTAGATATCCTGTTGTCTTTTCTTTTGTAGAGAAATAAGGCATAGCATGTTTAAAATGCAAAGTCTGACAGTTGTGAACACTACTCCGTAAACTAGAGTGCTCATGCACACTACATGAGTTTGTCACCAAATAAGAGGAGGGAAAAGAAAAAGAAAAAACACATACCTTTTCCTGCTTGGTTCTCGAGACAATTTAACAGCCACAAACATCACTAGAAACTTGAGTTACTTATTGCTTGTCGCATTTACTTGTACGCCATCCCTGACTCTTTCTAATTGACGTCTAGTCAGAAAATAAGCTAGGTTCACATTTAAAGATACAGAAACCTAAATTCCTTCTAAGGAAACATAAATAATATAAAGGTTCATATAAATATACACAGATATTTATTTTTGAAGCACTTTCAGTTTATGGCTACTGATGTCTTCTAGCACCTTGATAGATAAGGACATATATCTGCTTGTCTTTCTATCAGTTTAGATTTCCAGACATTTTAGCTATCCCTTACTATGTTTTATACAGCAGAGTTTAAAAGCATAAATTAATCATCAGCAAATAAAATCACTGCTGTTTTACAAATTCTCTAAAGAAACTAGTAAATGTCAAGCAACTGACAGGTTTGTTTTGGGGAGGTTGCCATTTCCCACGCTGGTGCTCCTGCAGAATACTACTGATGTCCTGCTGCCAAGGTATGCCTCGGGTGGGCAGGTGGGATGCAACAAGAAGGTTGGATGTGCATTTGGCAAATCAAACATTTAGATGGCGTTATGGTATACTAGATGGAGAAAGTGGAAGCAATGATTGTATAGGCAACTATAATGAGTAACATAACAACAGTGGATTTGACCCGTGTGTCAATTATACAATGTTTATATCCCATGTGGCTTTGGGCTTTGTCGAAGCATCTGTGTTCTACACACATATTGTGTTGGATCTGATTTGAGTGGAAGGGGAGGCTTAGCCCACACTCTAATTTGTTACTGGGTTGCCATGCATTATGGGCATGCATTGTGGCAGGTACTCAACGGGCTATCCATCCTTAGATGGCTCATGCTGTTCCCGTTTGCTCATCTGAATGGTGACTGCGGCTGTGCTCTTCTTGTTATGTTGCCTGGCTGTGGCTTCACCCTTCTTATAATATTGTCTGGCTTTTACATTATCAAGAATGACACAATACTAGTGTATGCGGGTATATCATGTTACTGTTAGTGTGGACAAGGATGCTTGACAATGCAACTATGATTCTTGGACCTTTCTGCAGACGGGTGTGTGTCTGGCAGTTGAGAGCCTGGTTGTTCCTGATCAGCGGACCTGTATTTTTGTGTTTCAATGTGACTGCATGAAAGGATGCCAGTATTGGTCTGCAAGTTTGGTGGGCAGTAGATTCGTTGGGGATTGATTTGAGGAGACACTTGTATTATGGCTGGGGCACTTGACATTTGATAAATGTATCCTCTCAGTGATGCGTTCTGTCTGGTCATTGGCTGTAAAACAGCTTTTCTGAGAAATATTGTTGTGGTGCCAGTTAATGATTTGGATTAAATGTTTCTATATACAGTCGTGAAGCAATTGCCAGGATAAAATGGTACTCTTGCAGTGCATGGATCATCGTGGCTGTCCTCCGATGTTGGAGGAAAAACAAGCTTCTTGGACACCATTTGGACGTGGTAAAGGTGTTACCCATGGTTTGAATACGTTTTGTCTCTTTGCTGCAAAATGGGTTGGGAATTTTGGCCTGTAATATTTTCGTACATGGTGGTTTGAATCTTGGCAGCTTCCATTGTTTTGATGTGTTCTCCAGTATACTTTTGTTCAGTCATAGGATTGAATTACTGGTGTTGAGTAGGTCAGGATTGTATCTCCAGCACTTGTTGTCAGCAGATAGACTCACTGGTTGGGTGTCAGTCTAAGCTGTGGGAGTTGATGTGTGATATACATAGATGTTTGCTTTGAGGGTGTGGTCAAGTGCGCTGCAGTTTTACCTCTGTACTGTGTCAGTTTTCATTGTGCAGGGTCCCTCTGAGGGTTGATGGAAGTATTGGCAACAAGACACTCAATCAGGTAACAACATTATGAGTGGTCTCTTGGATAAGGGAGCTGTCTAAATTGTGATCTCGTTGTCTCCAGCCATGGGTATTGTCATTGAAAAGCTGAAAAATGCAATCAGAGGAACATATTTAATGTCTACTAAAGAAATATTAATATACTTATACATTGTATCGCATTTCAGTTTATGTTAAACATGAAATATGATGTGGTTTCAGAACTATTCATGTTTTTATTCCAATATGACTTTGCAAATATTAATTTAAACACTGGTTTCGGACTTGAGTAGTCTAAAACAATTGCACAACAATGGTACTGTATTATACAGTAATGTCAGTAAATAGTTTTCAACAGATGTATGAAATATACAGTTATAGATTTTAACATGATGTTTATTAATACCTAAATTATTTTGAAATGATACTACCTTAATCTAAATATTTGTACCTTTTGAAACCTGCTTAGAAGTAAGTATTATTGAATTACAATAAGATGAGTAAAGAATATATGTATATATTTTAGCTGATTAGATTATCTTAATATATTATTCAATTATCTTTATTTAAAACTAAGAGGATAAGAGAAACTGATCCAAATATTATTTGTGAGGGTAGAAAGTTTGTTTGGTTAGATTCACTAACCAAGCGAAGAGGTATATTACCTCATAGCAATAGGGAATGGTTTTAAGGTTAAGAATTACAAGTTTGGAAGTTCTTTGTTTTTTTTTTATTCTATCACTTTGGTGTCACTCAGAAACATGCAAAAATCATACAAGAAAAACTTTTTGAATTCTGTATCCAAGATGGAACTAAGAATAAACAATATTTACATAAACTTACACATAAAACAAACTCAAAACTAGGAAATGAAATGTTTATCCATAAATGTTAATGGTCTAAATAATAGTAATAAAAGGAGAAGCCTATTCAAGTACATAAACTTACATAAACCACAAATAGTCTTTTTACAAGAGACACACTTATTAGATAGAGATATAAACAACTTAAATATTAATAATTACACAGTACTAATAAACTCTCAATACAAAACAAAAAAGAGGAGTAGCTATACTACTGCAACTCAACTATAACACCTAAAATAATTACTACTCATCAAGATACATCAGGTATGTTTTGTCTAGTTTCAATAGAGTTAAATAAGAGAATCTATCGTTAGTAAATCTATATTGGATCCCAGGACTAGGATTAAAACAGTTAAACAGCATTTTGAAGAGATAATTCATTTAACTAAGGGTAGCCTGATATTGGCAGGAGACTTCAACTGTATAATGAATGAAAAAGATACAGATTCTAAATCCTAAAGACGAAAACAACCCATCTCTAAAGCACTATCAAAATTTATAGATACATTGTATTTAAAAGATATAAATGAATTTGCAGAACCAGACTCACTAATCTTCACATTTTATTCTCATAGATATAAAACTAACTCTAGAATTGATAGAATATATGTTGCCAATGACCTAATAACAAAATTGACAAAGTCAAAATCATAAATTGTCCTTTATCTGATCATAATGCCATAGTCTTTGAGATAGAGCTTACACCATTTTATTCAAATCCTATTACTAGGATACCTTCCTATATCACAAAATTGAGAGATTTCAAAGAATTTTATGAAGAAACAATCAAAAACTTTCTAGAAATAAATTACACAGAAGATATTTCAGAAATATATGTCTGGGATTCATTAAAAGCAGTTACATATGGGAAGATATTATCCTGGTACATAAATAAAAGGAAGTTATGGAATAAAGATATGCTAGACTTACAAAACAAAGCAGATAAATTGAAACTGGAAATACAAAAGGGTAATGCTACTCAAGTTCAAGAACTTACACAAATCAATAAGAAGTATACAGAATTGCTACACCATAAGATTATGATTAACTTAGAAAAGATAAAAATAAACTCATACTCTACTAATTCAGCACACCTGAGATACTTAACTAATAGAACAAAAAAATAATTAAATCTAAGCAAATAAAAGAAATATTTATTCCCAATACTAACAAAAGAGTTACGGAACTAAATGATATTTTAGAAGCATTCAGACTCAATTTAACATTGATAATTCCATAAATACTCAAGATACACCTACTAAGGATATAAAAAATACTTAGAAAACAATATTCATATTAAATTAACACAAGAACAAATAGACATTATAAACAAACCAATCAATATGACAGAATTAAAATCACAAATTAAAAGCTCAAGACAAATAAAGCACCTGGCCCAGACAATATGCTACCAGAAATGTATAAATTAATACCCAATCAAGCCATATCTTTATTATTAAAAGTATATGATATAGCCAATAAAGATTTGAATATACCACCCTCTTGGAAATATTCATTGATATCCCCAATTATCAAACCAGATAAAGATGAGAAACAGTGTTCCTCATATAGGCCAATATCATTACTCAATATAGACTACAAGATGTTTATGGCTATATATGCAGATAGGATCAAACACTTTCTTCCTTTCTTAATTCACAAAGATCAAACAGGTTTTATTAAAGGAAGAAATACTTCAGATAATATTAAAAGAATACTAACATTAATAGATTATAGCAAACATAAAGTCCTAAATTTAAATGTAATCTCATTAGATATTAATAAAGCTTTTGATTAGGTTAATTGGAACTTTCTTTCACTAGTTTTAAAAGAATATAACTTTCCTTCTAATTTTAATAATCTTATCCAAATACTATATGAAAAATCTACTGCATATGTTAAACTGGGATCATATAGATCAGGCCCTATAACAATAAAAAGGGAACTAAACAAGGTTGCCCTTTATCACCATTGTTATTTGCATTACTCATAGAACCCTTTGCAAATCAAATCAGATCAAACAATAACATAAAGGGCATTTGTATTAATAAAATGTTAAACCTTAAAATCCAACTCTTTGCTGATGACATACTATTAACTCTCTCAGATGCAAATGAGTCTTTGAATGCTCTATTTAACTCCATGAATAAATTTCAAAATATTTCAGGCTTAAAATTTAATGAAAACAAAACTAAAATTATGCCCTGTAATTGTAAAAAAATAATATAAACAAAAGATTTTCCAAATATATAGTAACAGAAAGTAAATTATTATATCTGGGAATAAATCTACTCAATGAATTAACAGATTCTCTAATATTTAACTATAATAAAATACTAGACAAAATAGAACAAACAATTGGTTACTGGAATAAATATATCTTTTCAACAGCAGACAGATTATATCTTATTAAAATAATCATATTTCCCAGAATATTATACTTAATACAAAATTTTCATTGCCACCTCCCAAATATATTATTCAAAGATACAATAAACTAATTTTAAATTTTCTATGGTTTCCAAATAAAGCCCATATAGCCTTAAATAAACATTTGCCAGATTGGGAAGATGGTGGAATTAATTTACGGATATTGATTTATATATTACCTCATCTGTTATTAAAAACATAACACTATGGTTAAATAATTCATACACACCTATATGGAAACAAGCCCATGAGCATATTTACATAGAAATCAATTATAATCACATACAAGACAACTTAACAGTAATACCATCACCCCTTATATGGATGTTAAAAGATTATTTTTAGGAAAAGGAATAATATTAATAAATTGCCATCAAACTATGTAAGTTCTACACTTTCAGTGTTCAGAACATATATAAACAAAATACCAAATATTAATTCTTGGATTTTCTTATTTTCCTATAGCTTTTACACCAAATATTCTAGATACATTCCAAATATCTAAAATAAATATACTTAAAGAAGAAACATTACTCTTTTGGCATCAACTTATAGAGAAAGGGAAAATTCTAACAAAGGAACAGATAATTTATAATTATAATATAAATAAAGACAATTGGCTGTTTTTACAAAATCTAAGGCATTTTCTTATAAATAAAATAGAACAAATGCAACCTTCAGTTAGACATGAAGCTCCAAAACTCATTGAATACCTTATTCTTATCACAAAACAGCCTTATCAGGGTGCAGGTTATTTGTCTAATATCTATAAAATTGTTAAAAACAAAAACTATCATGAAAAATCATACTGGGATTATTATACTTTAATAAACAACCATCCTCCAGTTGAAGAAGAAAAAGTAATATTCTAAAATCTTCCAAATTTTCTACATTATCAAAATACTGGCAATTATTCACTTGGAGATATCTACACAGAAGTTTCTATACACCACATAGGTTAGCCAAAATGTATTCTATTGAAGATCAATGTTGGAGATGCCATATCAAGATAAAAGCAGATTGGCAGCATGTTTTTATGAATGTATATGTCTCAATATGTACTGGAAATCCATTAATTATTTTTTCAGACTGTTTATCATGATAATTTTCAATTAACAAAGTCTTTAATTTTATTCAACTCTCCTATTCCAAACTGTGTACCAAAAAGACACTAAAATCCTATGGTCACTATTGGCAATTTCACGTAAAATCATAACTATACACTGGAAAAATGAGGCTTAGCCTACGTTCAAGGAATTTGAGACTTTAACAACAACAGTTGCTCACATGGAAATATTAACAGTGAAGAACAGAACTAAAAGATCTACTTCTTACTATTACTCTTGGATGAAAGTACTGGAAATACTTGAAAATATCGAAGAAGATATATCATCTTATGTTTCTAACTCTATATAATATAGAATTTCAATGTTATTTGCATAGACACCAATGTAAATAGTTATATAATGGTTTGAAGTTAGTAATGTTTTAGAATTGTAAATATGTTATTTATCTTTATTTCATGTAATGTTTAAGACATCTTATTTGAAATAATAAAAAAAATATTTAGTGAAAAAAAAAAATAGGTACAAATCTGTACGCTGATTAACGTAAAATTTGCATACATAATTACACAACCCCACCCACTCCAATGGAATTGTGGGATACCAACTTTCAAACGCAAACTGAACAACAGAACCAAAATATAGCACCAGAGTCCCCTGCAGCCATTCCAATGTCCCATTACCTGGCTATTTCACCCCATTTACCATAAACACTAATGTGTGCATACTGCTTTACTTCTACAATGATTATTTGGATTTTATTTTTTTACATTTTATAGCACAATGCACAAACACTAACAGATATCTGCTAAACAAAGCAATACTATCTCACAATGAACATAGACTTGGTATTAAAACTTCTCTGCCCTTGAAACTCACATTCATTGAAACAGCATTAAAACCCACACCACATCCAAAGAAAATGCATCTGGCCAGTGGTGGATAAAGATTACCTTTGGCCTGTTTTCAAATCAGAGGCCCCTTGTGCACAAAACAAGAAACATACATGCATTCTTTGATACACCTTTCTGACTTTATTAAATTATATTCCTTGCCTAATACAGCACACTTGTTAGACGCAAATTAGAGCGCATTTTAAATTTATTGTTTGAACATTTTTCCAGTAGGCAATGAAGCAAAATGCATGCACCAGTAATGACAAAACTGTCCTATTCAGAACATTTCCATGATAACAGTCTACTTCTACACACAATATATATTATATATATATAAAAATACAAATACAGAATCACAGTAGTGTAAGCCATAGGCATGTTGCACAGCTTCTTGCACTTATTTTCAATTGGGGGGCAAAAGGCCAAACATCAGGGACACATGTTAAACATTGCTTGTATAATTTTGGAAAGTTGCTTGCATAAAATGTGTTACCACTGTACATTTTCATTGCCAAGTCTTGAACCCAGAACCCTGTGCACTACAGTCAGAGCAACATACCACTAAGCTAAATCAGTTTCCTGAAAGACAGGAAGACAAACTTAAATAGCTATCATTTAGTGAATTCAGTTCTCACTTATCACCAGAGCTCTCAACCTCTTAGCACAAAAATACAGAACAAAGACAATAATGGGGGGAATACATCCCCAAAATAGGGACACATTTCAAATACTGATCTTATAAACTTAGAAAATTGCTAGTATAAAAGGTTTTGTTTTACTGACCCTGAAAAAACAGAGATTTAATGAGGAACAGAACAAAATTGTGAGGCATAAATTCACAAGTGATGGTGGCTAAGGACTTTAGGCTTTTTACCTGCACCCAAGGTACAAAGTATGAGCCTGTGTACCTCTAGCCACCAGATGTATCCTGTTGGGGCCATTTTCACACACACACACACACACACACCCTCTGAGGACAGTACCTTAGCTCTGCATACAGTAATCCCAAAGGCAGCAGCACACTTTATAAGAGAGTTTTAAAAGGAAACCCGAATGCAAAATCAGGAACAGGTGAAAGGCATTAATGGAAGATTTAGTGCTTCTGACAATTACCAGCTTTTCTTAGACCATTTTTTTTCTGTTGGGACTATTCCCACTTACCCCACAACACATTCCAGTGATATAATTCACAAGTTAAAAGTCACAGCTTTACACAACAAATACTGTTTATACGATTATAACTACAAACAGAATGCAGTGCATAACAAGTCTCTTTGGTAATTTACCCAAATAGTAATAACAAGACTCAAGTTTTATTGATGAGGCCCCCCAGACAACTGCCAACTAAAAGGCAGAACTGTTGGGAGAAAAAGACCCAGGCAATCTGGGACAGGGAACTGTGTGTCTGGCAATACAGATCAAGCATGCGATACATAGACCGAAACTGAAAAAGATACTCCAGTAAATAAGGGTGGGCTGCAGGTTATGGCAGAATAGGTCTGAGACCCACTCATCCCACATAGCTACTGTGGGGGTCAAGCACATGCAACAGCAGTGGATCCAAAAGTGAATCGCTCCACGCCGGCTTCAGATTGTGTATAAACATTATGGCTCTAAATCACTCTCTAATCTCTCTCAGACACAACGCTGGGATACTTTCAACTTCTTGTCACTCCTTCTCTTTAGGCTGGTACTGGTAGCACAACAATATGTGAAAAGAAACATCGTGCCTCCAACGTGTAGCCGAGGGATCTCGAGGGTTTCCCTTAAGCTCCGCCTAGCAATTGTACTACAACCAGACCTTCTCTGGAGCAGCAAGACTGGGAGTAAACAAACAGAGCATGAAGCCTTCAGCAGTACTATTGCTAAATCTGAAAAGGCAGTAAAAACTGAAGAGCAGAATTTGCGAGGTGGTCAAGCACACGGGCCAACAACGAACATACAATATTTTTTGTATGTGTGTATATCTACAGAGCGAGAGTGTGTATGCGACTCCAAGGATAGCAAAATATAGATATACATTTGTAATCCAGGGCTAAATGTCTGCCCGAACAGCCGTTATCCCCAGCTCTGCTCTGCAATAAAGAAATCTGCCCGAATGGCAAAACTACAGTTAAATAAGAAATCCGTTTAAACAGGCGCGCGGTCATTGCACATGTGATGATGAGTTGGGATGGTCGCAAGTGCTGCAAAAGTGGGAGGGCATCCCTCCCCCCTCGCTCTATGGTTCTGGCACCCATGATCTATTTTCAACATATGCATGCTGATGTATGCATTCAATTCCAAACCTTTACAATTCTGACAATAATTTATCCAATATAATCTTCTCCAGTATTTTCCATGGCATGAAAGTAAACTTATGTGCCTTAATCATTTATTACTGCATTTTCCATAAACAGTATTACTGGCAAATTTCTGCATAGCCTGGTGCCTTAAACTGTAGTAGAAGTTCAACAGTGAAAGAATTGTCTCTGCTCCAGTTTGTAGTTCAGTGTTTTTTGTATTCCATTTACCTGCTTGCATTCTATGTCTGTCCTGTCCCAACTAACACATTAAGCCTAAGATTCTGAAACAGCTACATTATTGCCTTCATTTGACTGCTAGCCTCTGTAACTAGCCTGCTTGGTCCTCAACCTTCCCACCCTTCTACTGTTGTTGTTTTGTAAGACTGTGTCTCTGCCCACCACCCCTTATGATTATCTGATTTCCAAAGTCCCCCCTCCCCCCTTTCATTGCTATTGACTGTTGAATAAACTATGGACTCTTCCCTCCCATTGGTTTCCACTGACCCATGATACTGAGTAAATCTCTTTTATTACATACTTTTTCTTGTTCATTTTCAGGAGCTCAGCAAAGCTTGTAGTCCTAGCCTGCATCCCAGAAGTGTTTTACTTGTATCCAGTGCCATCTAGGCAAAGTTAAGTATCTTTGGTTGTTAAATCACACTTATTTTATTAATAAAACTTAGTTATTTTGAATGTTTGTTTTTGCCTCCTGCTTTTATCTATGCATTTCACTGAATTTTTTGTAAAAAAAAAGTTGCTCTTCCTCTCATTAATCTTCAGGAAGGGATTTCCAGTTAGTTGTTTAAGTGGTTTGTGTTAGGAACTGCACTTGTTGGTCTGTTCTACTGTGTTTTTACATCAAAACAGCTGGGTTTATTTATCTTGTTCCTGGAGGTATTTGGTGGTCTATCTGAGTTGAGAAATATATAAAAAAGACTGACAGTGTAGTCATTTTATTGGCCAGAGGGCTCATTATTTAGTTTTCTGTTTCTTCTGTACTGCTATAAATGTTGTATATTTGTGTGGGTTAGCAGTGCCCTGTATAGTAGCAAACACCTAGAAAGCATATTTTCTCTATAGAATGGTCCATAAAACTATAACCTGTAAGGCAACAATATAATACAAACATCTTGTGTGCCAACAAGCTTAGAGCAGCTAAAAAAATAAACTGAACTTCACAAAGTGGAAATAAAGTAAACTCCAACCAAAACCACTAATGCCAAATGGGAAATGCCAAACAGGAAAGCCACACTGTTGTTACGAACCACAAATTACACATTTTTACTGTAAACAGTGTAATTCATGGTTCGTAATAACAGTGCGGCTTTCCTGTTTGGCATTTTCCATTTGGCATTGTTGGTTTCTGTTGTACATAGGGCAGATTCGCGAAAGCCTACACGATAATATTTACTCTGTGCTCGTCGCTGTGCAATGCTCACATGGGTGCAACAAGTTCAGATGTAGTAAACTCCATGCAGCGGTGCACACTCACGTGTAAATGCAGAAACTTCCATGGCATGCAAATTACAGCAATGAAGCACATCAACACAGTGAAGTGATTCAACAACGTGTAAAGTAACCATGTAGACTCTGTGTTCATGTTGGGTGTGTAGTTAGAAACTTTCTGAATACAGCCACAGAAAGGAGTCTACACAGAAGCAAGAGCAAGTAAAAGCTCTTAACGTTTGTACAGAACTGACCTCAACATGTAACCCCACACATATTATGACCTAATTACACAATGTGGTTGATTTATTTATTTACATTTGTTGACCGGGAGTGTCCGACTGGACGTAGGTCCATTTTCAGCGGAGGCCCAGGGAGAAAAGCTCCACAGTTAAAATAAACAGACAGTAGTTACATTGGATTGCATAGCGATTAACAATTTAACATAGCAATTAATTACAAACATATTTACAGATGAAGAACATAGTACATCAGTAGACAACTAGAATCTTTATCTGCGAAGTACATAACAGACATTAACAAATGTTACAATAAGAAGTTCCTGCTGTATAATAACTACTAGGCTTATGAGCATCTGACCTTGCCATAATCAAGGTAGTTAGTGGGGTGGAAAGAAAGGTAGTGGTTGGATGGGGTGGGTGATATTAGAGTGGGAGTTGCAAGGGCATAGCCAGCATGTTTTTAGGTGCGCTTTTAGTAAAGTTTTGAAGTGGGTGCACGATGGTACGGAGGTAATTGTGGGTGGGAGGGAGTTCCATAATTTGGCTATGGTGCAAGAGAATAGTGCTTCACCAGCAGAGTTATTGGCTTTAGTGATCTGCAAGTGATTTTTGTTGCTGGATCTTAGTTGTCTGGTGGTGCATATAGAATATCACAGCTGTAAAATAAAAAATACATTTGTAAGGGCCATGTCATAAATGTACCTTTGCTCCCTGCCCCCAAAAGAAAATGTAATTCTATACAATGCAGGGTGCTAAAATGTTTGAACATCCTGAAATAGAGTATTATATTGTACTGTAAGCATACGTAGTATGTAGCAGATATATGGCCAAAGGAATAGGCTCCCTTGTGTTTACAACACTGTGCTCCCATGTAGTTTCTCCACTGACACGGCCACTAACCATGTAGATTCCAGGTTGTCAGCACAGTCAAGATGCAAATTAGGTATTGGTAATGCTGAATCCTAAAAAAGAGCAACCCTCTAGACATGTTCACTCCATGTAAGCACTTCCACTGCGTTTTTGTTTTTAATGGATGTCAACAGTGAGTGATGACATCAGGGTTGTGTGTCAGGTTACACTTTCAAAGTTGTAATGGTTGGTCTGTTGAGGGTGAAGGTGCATGCAAGCTATGCACAAATCACAGGTCATATGTCACCCTTGGAATTTTGTTGTAAAATGTGTCATCTCTGTCCATTTCAAATAATTTTCGTAGATTTTGCTCATCAACACACAATGGGGGAATGAATGAATGGCAGCTTTTGCTGTACTTGCCTTGTAAATAATCCTGTGGTGCCATGTGTAGCTGTAGGGCTAGAGTACAGAAGGTCCTGGGTTTGAATGCAGGGTAGGCAAGCTTTCTTTTTATACTGAACGTTTGCGCAATATTATAGGAATGGAGGAAAGTAATTACAATTTTGCAGTGCTTGCTTTATTTATGAAAAACTAAGCAGAAGTGCACAGGGGTGCGTGGAGTACACCTAATGCAATGATGAGCAAGCAGCAGGTGTGTATAATAGATGCTAATTACTATATAAGCAGGTGAACTCCATTTTCATGAACCAATCAAACATGGTGCAGCTAGTTTACATGCTATAAAGCATCCATGTAACCTCCTTTCTTGTTTCACTAAATACTTCAATACCATTGGAGTAAAGACAAGAACTTTTTATCTGACACAATGCTAGGGGCTGCTGCAGCTATTTTACATCTGCATGTTCTAGAGGCTGGAGTCAATGCTGCTGATGCTAATGACAATAGGCCTAGGCCGAGAAGGAGAATAGTGTTTAGGCCCAGGGTAACTTATTAGATACTACATGACCTGGGATTGTAGAGTGATACAGGCTGGACAGGGACACCTTACAAGAACTCTGTGAGCTCTGCCACCCTCAATTCAGAGCCAGAACCAATCGAGGGGAACCCATCCCAGTAGAAACTAAGGTATGAGTAGCCCTTGGAATATTAGCTACAGGTGCTTTTCAAAGACCAACTGGGTACACGATGGATGTGCCACAGGCAATTGCATACAGGATCCTCCACCAATTCCTGGATGCTATGCTCATACATGGCAGTGAGC
Organism: Protopterus annectens; assembly: GCF_019279795.1. Taxonomy (NCBI): domain Eukaryota; kingdom Metazoa; phylum Chordata; order Ceratodontiformes; family Protopteridae; genus Protopterus; species Protopterus annectens. Next base: position 1,835,269,054 of record NC_056728.1, on the reverse strand, counting down.
ACATGTTTTCCACATAATTCTGAGGAGAGGGCTAGCAATATACAACAGTTCTACACTGTAGCACACTACTTTGAAGTTATGGGTGTCATAGATTGCCCTCATGTACACATCAAGGCACCACCTGGTGAGCAGGGTAGAATATACCTTAACTGCAAGGGATACTACTCCATCAACTGCCAAGTCATGTGCAATGTCCAGGGAATAATCCTGAATGTATGTGCTGGCAACCCTGGCAGCTATCTTGACTCCCATATCTGGCACACATCACAGCTGTGTCAGATGTTTGCTAGGGGGGGACATCCCACAGGGCCATTTACTGGGGGACACTGGCTATGCACTGGGACCATAGATGATGACACCCATCAGAAGTGCACACACACCCACAGAAGAATGCCATAAAGAGGCTCACACCCAAACCAGAAGCATCATAGAGCATGTGTTTGGACTGCTAAAGTCACGGTTCCAGTGCTTAGATACATCTTGTGGAACCCTGCAGTATAATCCAGAGACATGTGCACAAGTCTTCACAGTATGTGCTATGCGATCTTGCAGAAGCAGCTGCAGCAGGATCAGCTAGGGGAAGGGACACACATATCCCCCCACCAATACATAGGTCACCACAGCTACAGTCAGAGGAGGCTCAGAGGGGAACCACCAGCTGCTGTGCCTGCAGGCAGATGTGGGTGTGCTCAGTATGCCCTTGCTTTGGATAAAAGACAATACATGGAACATATGCTGACCACCTATGTGCCTAATATCCAGTGGCATAGCTAGATTTTGTGCTGACCGGGGTTGTCTTTGAGTTTGCCGGCCCCCACAAGATCATGGTTATATGGGCCTCCCATACACAGCCCCCCCGCCCACAGCTATTCCTGTGTCCCATTACTTGGCTACTTCTCATTTACCACAAACACTGTAATGTGCATACTGTTTTCTGCTTTACTTCTACAATGATTATTTGAATTTAATTTAAAAGTTTTATTTTAAATTTTATAGCATGAACACTGATAAACATTTGCTAAACAAAGCAATATAGTCTCACAATGAAAACGCTTAGCATTAAAACTTCTCTGCCATTGAAACTCACATTCACTGAAACAGCATTGAAACCCACATATAAACATATACATTACTGAAGTTAGTGCACTACACCACAGTATTCTAATTATCATCTAACAAAACATACCTGGAAGTTCCTTTTGGGATGTCATAGTTGTACCCACATCCAGAGCATAATGTGCCATGGATTACTGGGAGCTGTCCTGGGTAGCATTGTTCGCCAGGAATTCCTCAGTGGCAAAGAGTGGGGGTTCTGCAGCAGGGCCTCTACCTGTGACTTGATGATTGAGTGCCACTGCAGCTGCATGCCTATGTGCAGCTGTAACTATGTCTGTTGCTCTGTGATGCACCTGCTCATATGTGTGATTATGTCACCCAACGGTGTTAACGTTGGCCACTAATTCATCCCAGAGGGCTGTACGCTCAGCCATATTGGCCCACCCCCTGGACAGCAGCACAGCAGCATGTTGCCTTAAGGCATCAATTATCAGATTGTTCTCTGTATCTGTAAATGAGGGCCTATGAAGTGCAGACATATTGTGCTCTACAAGACAAAAGAATGATAATAACTGAGGATCAAATAACTACAACTTAACTGTTTACTGATAAAGCAGTAAAGGAAAGCTGTCAGCATTCCCCGCTGGATAAACATGAAAGATTCGGCATATTTCTGCAAATAACAAGATGGAGGTTACAACACAGGGAGACTAACAAGAAAAACACATCCTAATTTCTGCCTTAGCAGTAAGTGTAATATGCTCACCCGCCCAAAATAACAGTGCAGTCTAGTGAGTGCCCTATGCTAAAAGAGCTATCAAAGGACCTGGCCATGTAACATGTGTACATATTTATAGCACAGCATTCCCATTTCAGGTATTTTCAGTGCTGTGTACCTGTGAAATGGCTTAACAACCAAGGCCATGCCATCATTACACTTCTAAGTAATGCATACAGATTGAAGTGTGAAAGCAATGACTTCACATTTATTCTTAACTACATTCCAGCAAATGCATCATGTAGGTAACAAAATGGAAACATGCCTGCTGGAGTGCAATACTCCTCTGTAGAGAAATACTATGAAGAAATGTGGTTGTCTAAGTGAGCTGAACAATGAACTAACTCTTCTCAACATTAATTTAGCTAGCTACACATTTGTTTTTATAATGGAGTACATTATTAATGGATTGCATCTGTCTTAGTCTGTGCTCCAGAGATGCTGATTACTGCATATGCAGGTGAATTGCATGATAATCAACCAATCTTGTGAGGCTATTTAACAAGATATAAAGCATCCATGTGGACTCCATGCTGGTTTTCCTAGGGATGTCACAAAGTGTGGAGTACAGACACAGCATTTACAAGGTAAGTCCTGGACATGTACTGTAATACATAATACTATTATAGAATGTACTTGTATTTAATCATGTAGTAACATGTGACTGCAGAGTTATTTCACTTGTATGTGTCCATTAGAAAGTAGTAGTCTTCAGCCATGCAAGATTCACATATTCATAACTCTACAAAGTACTGGTGATCAATACATGGCCTAAGTTTAGCCATATGTTTGTAATTGAATATCTTTACATAGAGAATGTTTTCCATAACAAGACTACAGCTTGGTCCCTCCCCTCGTAAGAACAGTGTACCCTTGCATGTGCCATAACAGGCATTTACCTTTGCTGCCACCACCAAAAGAGCAGCATATGGCTGTTTGTGCCATCCAACCTGGTCTTCGTTTGCTGACAACTGCATATCATACTATTCCCAGTTAATATACACACACAATGTGAGATAAATGATGTAGACTGGCCTTCACAGTGCATACATCTGAATACTGGTCAGATAACTGCTGAATGGCCAAGCAACACAGACTGGTATAATTTCAGGCAATAGTCCTAACAGGTTTTGTGTTCACTAAGTGCAGTACATCCAAATTTGTTTCATATAATACATGTATAAATAACAGCTGATGGCTTGATATCAGTTAAAATATATTGTGGAAGAGTATTGTGGGATGGATAAATTAAAGCTGTTTGCTAGCAAGGTGTGTGTGTGTGTGTGTGTGTGTGTGTGTGTGTGTGTGTGTGTGTGTGTGTGTGTGTGTGTGTGTGTCCGTGTGTGTGTGTGTCTGTGTGTGTGTTGCCAACAGGGATAAGGCACCCATCCTGTTTTCTGAAGGTGCATTAGAGTGAGACTGGAAATCCAGACCTCTGCAGACATATATCCTGTTCAGTAACAAACTGTATTTCCCCTTTTTTCTTTCACCATCTGTCTTACTTTAGCATGTGAAGAGGGGTGGTGAATTGTGGGGTGCATTGTTTGTGTGATGCACCACTAAACACAAACAGGTTTGGCTATGCTAATCAGTTTGCATTAGAGCAGCATTGAGCAAACTGGACGGCTGGACCACCCCAAGTACCAGACAGGACACAGACAGCCAAAAATAGAAACTGAATGCTTTCTAGGTAGTGTAATTGGGCAATGTGCAAATGTGGTAAATGCCATTGCACTGTGGTTAACAACAAGAACTTAACAATGAAGACTAATTTAGGGAATGTTACGTAACCTACTCTGTGGCAGCAGGTGTTAAGTCTGGGTCTAAAGTTTACATGGTCCTGGGTTCAAATATAAGGTGTGCAATCTTTGTTTTCCTGTTATGACACAGCAGTAATTAGAAATGAACTGACACATAGAGAAACCATTTCCTAACTTTCATGTGGCAATAGCTGTCAGTGCAGGACCACCATCCATCTGGTCCAGCATTTGAATACAGCACATGTCATTCAATTTTAATGTTGTACCAATTCACATTATAGTCAATCTCACTTATAGTAGGTGAGCTAGTGTAGCTTATATAATATATATATATGACTTAGGAGTCACACAGTAATATTGTTTCAGTTATGCAATTATTTATTAATCTATGTATTGTCTAGTTACTAGCAAAAGTATGAGTGTGGGTATAATGTGTACTATGTTCAGACAAGTATATTCCTGCTATGTGGCCTGGCATGCCCTTCCCATTGGACCAACACAGTCACAGAATTGCCTGTATCTCAAATAACATAGAAATTGCAATAGTTGCCAAACTTCTGCATTGGTTACCATCACACAAACAATTTGCACCCTTTGCACCCTGTTTGTGCTACAGTAAGCATCGCACAGCTTTTTCAAATGTTCCCAAATCAAAAAGTGCACCCTCTGAGTAAACCCGAATGCATGCAATTGGCAGGAAAATATCCTTCTACATTGGACTTGCTGTGTGACAGACATGGAAGATGTTTCTGGTGAGGGTTTGAGATTTAGGGCTCAAAGGTGGGGTGACCAGGAGTCCAGAGTGTTTGCTAGACTTCTGGTAAATGAACATGGGCTCCAGGTCCTGCAGAGTGCTATCATGGCTCACAATCAACGACAAAGGCATGGACTAGTCTTACCCAGGCTCTGACCAGTGCTACTGGTATCCCCCGCACTGGTGAACAGTGTAGGAATCACTACTGAGACCTCAGGATGAGGAGGAGAGATACCTTCGCCATTGGATCAAGGAATGCTGGACTGGTGGCACCCCACAGACGTGTGAGTATGACTTTCAGACATTTCTTGTAATAGTTTAAAGCTGCATATAGTCAGGCTTGGTATTCATAATGGTGTCCTGTTCTGTGTTTTACACAGCTGAGGTGGATCATGATCTGAATGCTAGAGCCCATGAAAGTCGATTGGCACTGATGTGAGCAGTATGTGGTATGTATGCATCACAACAGTACTGCTATTGTAGCATTAAAAGTTAAACACTGATTTGTAATACCGCTAAACTGTATGGATTTTGCGGAATGTTCAGATTGTTGCCTCATAATTTTGGTTTGCTTCTCATAAATTGTGTTTGTCTGGCAAATCTTAGCCAAAGCACTGAGGACGGCAGTCAGAAAATGACATTTGTGTCACATACTTCATACCTTTCAGAACATCTGTGCCACTGCATAGCTTATTATTGTATCACTTTTCTAGGTTTGTAGAAGAATATGCAAAATGTGTTGCTATTTGTGTGCCTTTGTACCCCCAGTAGTTATTGTTTGGTCCACATTTGTGGCTGTAAGAGATTGTGAGGTATGGGCTTAATTGTTATGTAATGCAGTAATACCTGTCCACTGTACAGATTTCCATAAATTGTCCAGTCTTTGTATAGTTACAGATATAATTGTTGTTTTCAGTCACAAATTTACAGATATAATTGTGTTTCTCGGTCACATAATTGCATAAGGGTTGAGGACTGATGTCACCAACTAATGTCAGACATGTGAGATTCAGACCCAAGACCCTTCAGAAAGTCATGCAAGTGCAAAACCTGTTACTATATCAGCTTAATAGGTTTGTAAGAGCAAGTCTGTAAGAATCATCATTATTTTCTGGACTTTGGCCCACTATTCCATATGACTTTGTCCACAGTTATTGCTGTAAGAGTTTGAGACCTAAGAATACAGTATTATAAACTAGAGCATACTTCTTGCAACTGTAAAAGGAAAGTATGCATGCAGTACTCTGTGGGAACACAGAACACTATGGTTGTAGAGAGTAGTCAGTAGCTGTGGGTTCAAACACAACAATTATCAAATGAACAAGTACTGTTATATTTTCATCATTATTACACTGTAACTGCAGACCTCTCAAGCAGTGACAGAAATGGCCTGCTGGAAAATTTAATTAGTAGAATTGGAGCCTGCATGTGGGCAATATATGTGCACATCAAGAATTGTTAGCTGAAATATGTACTATAATGTGCATCTGCTATCAAATGGATATCCAGACACATTATAAAAAGGTTTTTACAGTTTGTACAGTTTATAGTAAAGTTAACATAAGAGAGTGAAAGAATTGTATCACTGTTTTGTACATCACTTATGATGTTGCTAATTCTCCCTTTTTTTCTCTCTCTCTCCCTGCCCCTTATATTCTTTATTTTTTTTTCATTTTTCTCCACATTGGGGTAGGTGTGTCCCACTGGAGCCACCTGCCCCGACTCCACCGGCAATGGCCATATCCCAGCACATCAGAGAGACACCCAGGTAGCACACCCTCTGCTGCCCCAGCACTGCCTAGGCCTCAGGTAGTTCTGTCTGGAAGGATAGGCCAGTGGTTCCCTCCAGGAGCAGTGGCAGAGGTGGTTATTTTATTACCTGCAATGAACTTCCAGGGTTGGTGCATAGGATTGTGTGCCACACAGTTGGTCAGGTGGAGACACTGCTCTCCATCATTGTTCTGAATAACACAAGAAGATGCAGACATCAGACACTGCAGCCACTGGTGCAGTGAAGTGACAGTGATGACAGTCCACTGGGTGAGAACTCGATTCTCACTGTCTCCAAACTTGACATCCATGGGCTATTGATGTTCACCCCCTCCCCCCAGCCATGGTGTTCACCCCCCTCTTGTGTCCTTCACCATCTCTGTGTCTCAATGTGTATGTCCTGTCTGTCTGCTAATGCTTCCTCATCTACCCACCTTACCTTATCCACACATACCTAGGTACCTACCTCAACATTCCTCTCTCTCTTTGCCAAAAAGGAAAAAAAATGGCACATGTCCCAAAAAATATATATTGTCCCATACATAGCTCTCCAGTTCACACCAGTGTCTTTATGACACCCTCTATTTGGTCCAGTTGGCTATACAACATGATTGCGGTGTGGTCACCTCTCTCTCTGGAGGTGACAATCCAAATTCAGCTAATAGTCATCATATATTATCAGGTTTTGCTGTTGCAGAAATGGATAGTTATGGTTCTTTCCTACACCTTTCCTGCACATTCCTGCCCTCCTCTCACTTTGTTTTACCTCTTGCTTGCTCCCCATTCCATCATGTTCCTGTCTTCTCCATTTCTTTTCTTTAAAGACTTAGTCTGCAATGGTGTGCATCGCACAACAATGCACACCTATGGGAAAAGCAATTACAGCTATTATATAAATGCATTTGAAGCCACTACCATGTTCCACAAAAATAATGACATAGATTCATGAGTATCCAAATTTATAATATTTCTTTACACATAAAAGTACATTAAACTGTTACATACACCTGTATTCGAACCCAATACCATCTGAACCAAAATAAGGTTGATTCAATGCATTAATAGATGGTGCTACAGAGTCAGTTGAGTAGTAGGTGTATTTTGCATACTAAGTAGAAAATTGCAGACTTCACTGCTGCTGCATATACCTGCTACTTAACTGAATCTTTGGCTGCAGGTAGTAATTGACATCAGCCAGTGATAAGTTCCTTTCATTGGCCACATAGAACTGGTTCCAAATAAACCTGTAGCCAATACTATTCCCTACTCTTCTCATTTCTGTTACTTAACATTTTTATTTGCCTTGCTTAGAGAGGCTGCAAAGTGCACAGCATGGTGCACACATGCTTTATAAAAATAAATGGGGATTGCGCACTAAGGATTTATAAAACATTAATGTCTATTGTGCAATGATGCTTCATACACAGTTAATGTTGAAAATATGACATTGGTTATATAAGCAGTAAGCACTGGGGAGTACAAAGAGTAAATATGACCATAACATGTGAGAGCTAATACTGATTGTATAAAATACACCTGCTAAGGAACTGACTTTGTGTCCTGATGGGTTAATGCATTGCTATTGGAGGCAGATGGTACTGGGTTCAAAATGGGTTGTAGGGATGAATTTTTTAAGTGTGTATACTAATTTTACATACATTTACGGATACTACTGCCTTTTACCATTGCTTGCACCATCACGCAATGATTCTTTAAAGAAAAGAAATGGGAAATATAGGAAAGTGGTGTAATGGGGAGCAAGCAGGGGGAAAACAAAGTGAAAGGAGGTCAGGAATGTGCTGGAAGGGTGTAGGAAAGAACCATAGTTATCCATTTTTTCAACAGTTAAAAACTGATCAGTTGTATACAATATTAGCTAAATTTGGATTGTCACCTCCAGAGACAGCGGTGACAGCAACATAATCATGTTGTATAGCTAATTGGACCAAATTAAGTGTGTCAAGTAGACATGGAGAGGTATGTATGGGACACATTTTTTTGGGACAGTTGCCCCCTTTTTTTTTGTGAGACAGGAATGTTGGGGAAGGGACATAGGCATATCTGGGGCAGGCAAATTGGCAAGGTGAGGAAGTAATTTCTGATAGGACATACAAAATGATATAGGGATGGTGAAGGACACAAGAGGGGTGTGAACACCATGGTTGGGGTGAGGGTATGGAACTTGAGGTCTCATGGACATCAGGACAGGTGACAGTGGGATTTAAGTCCTCACCCAGTTGACTGTCACCACTGTCCCCTCACTGCGCCAGAGGCTGCAGTGCCTAACGTGTGCATCTACGACAGGTACTCTGTACCAGGATGGAGAGCAGGTGCTCCATCCAGTGTAGGTGTGTCCATGAGGTGAACAGTCCTACCTGGGAACTCATTCCAGGTGATAAATACACCCCCTCCACCACTGCTTCCAGAGGGGACTGCAGCCCTATCCACTGGGGCAGAACTACCTGAGGGCCCAGGTAGTGCAGTGGGATCTGAGGGGTTGTTGCCAGGCTGCAGCCCCAATGTGCTGGGCCTTGCTGTAGCTGGTGGACTGAGAATAGGAGGATCACAGGGGACCTGCCTACCCTGCTACAGTATGCTGTAGTAATAAAAAAATGAACATACAAATATAAATAAAATAAAAAATAAATGAAAATAAAAAAAATGACCAATAAGGAAATAAATAGGTGAACAAAGAAAAACAAAATTCAAACATATTAATAACAAAAATAAGAAAAACAAATTAAATACAAACAAAATCAGGAGTAATAAATTAAAACAAAGAAATACAAAATTATTCATAACAACAAAATGAACACAAATTAAACAAAAAAGGAGGAGAGGGGTGGGTTAAGAGAAAAGAACAGGAAAACATTACTAACTTCATAGTTATATACAAAAGCTTTCTACAGTTATTTCACTCTATTCTGTTATGTTTTACTTTTAACACTACCAACTGCTAAGAGATTTCTTTACTACTTTGATGACTATTCCGACACTAACAGATGGACCCACTGTAGTACTGATCAGATTGCAGCCAGCTGTCATTCATGTGTGCATGTATTACACATAGGCATGCTTACACTTGACAGCAGGCCAATCATGCCAAAGGTATTGAGGTCTGAAAGTAACTTGCTATAATGGTGATTAGCTAACAGTATCGTGTATATAATGCTGAAAACATAACACTTTTGTACACACTATTGTATATGCGGGAAGTGTAGTCTTTGAACCCACAACCTCTGACTACTGTAATACTGTACTTTTCTTTTGGACTACTGCATGCATACTGTCCTTTTACACTTTATACATGCCTGATCACTGTTATTTCAGAATGTGAAATGGTTGGTTTGTGCTACAGAGTAAGCCATGCATACTTTCTTTTACAGTTGAGATATGCATACTCAATTATATACAACTGTCTGAAATAACAAGTAAACTGTCTTTAACAGTTAAAGCTACAATAACAGTACTTTATATATGCATACATACCACATGCTTCCCTCATCCTTGCCAGGTGCACTCCATGAGGCCTCACATTTGAGGCCTTTTCTTCATCAGCTGTGGAAAAGGAAAACAAAACAGAGTGTCATTATGAATACCAGTCTTGACTATATTCAGGTATAACTTTGACTATTGGTCAATGTATTTTGTATTTACACATCTGTGGAGTGTCCCCGCTCTACATTCCTTGATCTACTGATCAATGCTATCCCTCTTCCTCCTACGGAGGTCATCATAATGATGATGGCAACACTGCTCACCACTGTGTTTAGGATAACTGTCACACTGGTCAAAGCCCTAGAAAAATGAGTCCAGGCCTCAGACTTATAGTGTGTACCTGTGTAGTCCCACTGCAAAAGGTGTGGGCCATGCTCCTTAACTAGGAGCCTAACAAAAACTGAACACCCCAATGCTGCGCACAAAAGCGTACACCCTCTCCAACACCAGTTCCACTTTAAATATGTTTTCCCACCAACTGCATGTATTGCACTTACTGAGAGTGCACACTGTCTGGTGCTTTCTACATTTGAAAATGCTGTGTACTGTTTACCATTGCGCAAATATCGTAAGTCAGGGTGTGAGATGGCAAGAGGTGCACAACAGTGGGCAATAAAAAAAAAAAGAAGAAAATGCAGTTCCAAGGCTATTTGACATACAGACACTTATGTAGTAGTTATTCAAATAGGATTGCAGAAATATATGTGCATCAACATTACACCCACAGTCATACTTTTCATAATATATGCACAATACTCATATAAATGATTAAGTAAACATAACTGACACAATATTAGTGTCTCAGCCCTCATACATGTAAATATTAATATCAGCTACATGCCAAGTTGTTATGAGTGAGAGTAAATATGACATGATGTGGAACAACATTAAAAGTGTATGGCATTTGTGGTTTTTGAACCCAAGACCATATGCACAGTAGTTCTAAACTTAGGGCTGCTGCCACAAGAACGCTGAGAAAACTCTTGTCTATGTTGAACTTCATTTGTATAATCTGCAATGTCAACACAGTAGAAGAAGGCTTGGCTTGCCCTGTACTAGATCCCAAATCTAGACTTACCACCTGTTGCCACAGGATTAGTTACATGACATACTCTATATTAGTATTCATTTTTAACTTGATGGTGTTAGCACAGTGCAACCTCACTTATCAGGTTTGTGCAGTGCCCACTGGTATTAATTGAATGCATCTGTTTTTTTTTTGTGGCTGTCTGGGTCATGTCTGATACATCCGCAGACAAGCTAAGCATCATGCAAACATGTGCTAAAAAAAAAAGAGAGAGAAATGAAAAACAATAAAATATATGAAAGTAGTAAATGCAGAATGACATATCTATGGTAGGGTCCCTTGTATGATTTTTCCTTATTTAAATGTGTTTGGGACCTTGACAAATTTCCAACAAGGGAAAGCTATTGCCATCATAACTCAACTGTACAGATTGTCACAGAATGTCCAGATTTGTGCTTCATATTTTTGGTCTGTTTCTCATAAAATTGTTTTTTTTTTTGGCAAATCACTGGCAAATCATTAAGGACTGAATTCAGAAAATAATGATAGACATTCAAGATTCAGATTTCATATCCTTCAAAACATTCATACTACTGCAAAACTGTTGTTCTATCAACATTTTAAGGTTGTAAGGACAGTATTTGAATATTGCCCCTATTTTTGGACCTTTGTCACCCCAGTATTTATAGCTTTGTTCAGATTTCTTGCTTTAAGAGGTTGGGAGATCTGCATGATTTACAATGTGTACTGTTCCTTGGGGGGCATGACAGTAGAGCTGCATTCTGCAAACCTCATTCATTCTCATGTAGACCACCACCAGATTATAATCATATGTGGAACCTAGGAGGTTTTGGTATGTTCTTTTTCACACTTTCATACTTTACCTGTGAGCTATCTACAGTCTTCATTTTGGCTCAATGTTTACTGAAAATTTAATTTCCAAAACTGTGAGCTGGCAAAAACTACAAAAAACAGATTTTTCTCTAGGGTGGGCAAGCCTCACTGCATCCCCTATGTGGGGAGCAGATTCCCCAGTGCCCCACCCCCGAAATTATGCATACCAACTTCATGGATGAACCACACTGGAAGAAAGGGGACCACTCCCCCCTAAAAATTACATTTGAATACATTTTTGCATACCATGACTGTATTTTTGGCCTTGACATTGTTACTTGTTATTAATTTATTAGTCTTCTTTATTTTTAACACTCACTGCATTTTTACCTCTGATATTGTTTTTCATTTGGCTTTGTATTAATATTCACTGTATTTTTGTTCTTGGCATTTTATTTATTTCTTAGTCTTTGTAATATTCACTGCATTTTCCCATTGACTTTATTTTTTAGTTATTAAATCTTTGTATTTGTAACATTTATTATAGTTTTCTATTTGGATATTTTTTATTAATCTTTGTACTTCCAATATTTGCTTTATTTTGACAACTGGGACTGTTATTTATTTACCAGTTTTTGTCTTTGGAATATTCACTGTACTTTTGTCCGTGACTTTGCTATTTATACATTACTTTTGCCCATCACTAATTTTATTTATTTATTAGTCTTTGTAATTACATTCTTTATTTATTTATTAGCCATCCTACTGTTAATATTCTATATATTTTCACTTGGGTCATAGCTGAAAAAGGTTTGCCTTTGATATTATTTATTTATTTATTTGTCTTTGCATTTATAATGTTGACTGTATTTTTGGCCTTGACATTGTTACTTGTTATTAATTTATTAGTCTTCTTTATTTTTAACACTCACTGCATTTTTACCTCTGATATTGTTTTTCATTTGGCTTTGTATTAATATTCACTGTATTTTTGTTCTTGGCATTGTATTTATTTCTTAGTCTTTGTAATATTCACTGCATTTTCCCATTGACTTTATTTTTTAGTTATTAAATCTTTGCATTTGTAACATTTATTATAGTTTTCTATTTGGATATTTTTTATTAATCTTTGTACTTCCAATATTTGCTTTATTTTGACAACTGGGACTGTTATTTATTTACCAGTTTTTGTCTTTGGAATATTCACTGTACTTATGTCCGTGACTTTGCTATTTATACATTACTTTTGCCCATCACTAATTTTATTTATTTATTAGTCTTTGTAATTACATTCTCTATTTATTTATTAGCCATCCTACTGTTAATATTCTGTATATTTTCACTTGGGTCATAGCTGAAAAAGGTCATCATACATTAGATGCTTCACCGGGATAATAAACATTAAGCAGAATAAACAATAAATAAATTCTTTAAAACTTATAATCACCAAGTCAGAAATGGTCTTCAACATCTGTAACCAGCACCTGGACAATAAAATATATTCAAGAGACTGCTGGCTTAGATTCTTTATTCACTTACTGCTGTTTATTTCTCTTCATTCTAATCAGAGCATTGGGCATTTACTGCAAATGACTGAAACATGCTGAGGCATTAATACAGAGTCTACTTTAGAACGCCGAAAACTCAAAATGTCGATTGCTCACATGAGCGAATAATCAGGAAGTCGATTTTGGATTTTTGGGATCGCAGTACAGTGAAGATCAGAATATTTGCCCTTTCCTTACTGTAATGCGATCTCGGAGTAGGAATATATATTTAGCGAGGGTGTGGGGGGCACAGCCCCCCACAATAGTGATTTTGAGTTCCTGATTATTCACTCATGTGAGCGATCGACATTTTGAGTTTTCGTTGTTCTGACATAGACCCTTAATACACACACACTTTTGGGAGTCAGGGTCAGATACAGAGACAGAGACAGTCCCCCCAGCCTTTTTAGCAGGAGTGGTCTTAGCTGTGCTGTGCTTCCTGTTAATGGAGATACCAGAATGCGCAAGAGAAGCAGAACGTGATGCATCTAGAGAGCAGAAAGTGCTATGCTTAGGGCATCAGTAGTAGTAGTAGTGGTTTAGTCTACAGGAAGCACCAATCCTACATTGGTAAATAGGAAATGACATGTGAAATCTGCAAACAATTAAATAATAATGATGGCTTTACTGCAGACTGGTTTGGTTGAAGTCAGCGATCTGTAGGATTATTTTACCTAATTATTTAATAATTTGAAAGCTCAGGACTTATAATTTAGTAAATTAACTTTATATATAACTATATGTTATGTAACAGCAAAAGCAGCTTGACTTTGCCAGGAGCAGCTTGCCTTTTTATACTTTAACTCATCTTATAGCTTGCTGTTTGTATGTTGCACTTTTAGCATATTATCCATTAATATGATAATTTGCAGACCATGAATTCATTTATTCAATTTGCATACCACAGCTTGGCACTTAAAACGCAAGAAACAGCTTGAATTTAGAAAGAGCAACTTAGTTTAAAAACAGCAGTTAATGTTAGCTTGACTTTTTAAACTGTCTGGCGGTTTCACTCTTGTGAGACTCTTGTGAGTTGTACTTCTGACAGTTTTCTTTAACAAGTTTTTTAATTTGTAATTTAGCACCATTAATTAAGAAGTGCATACACTGCACTTTAGATGGTAGCTTTCAGTTTCGCAGGGAAATGGCAGAAGTCTGTTATTTTCCATAGACCCATATGATGCTATTGCAAGTTAAGTAAACCAGACATGCAGCTAGTGAACTCTTATAACCTTTTAACAGTTTACAACTGATTGCTTCCCAGTAATTTGATATCTAAGTATTCAGAGGAGTTCCCTGCCCCTAGGTTAGTTTAGAATTGGGTGTGGTTCCTAAGATAGGCTAGGCGGTATTTGCACAATATATCAGTAAATGAAAAACATGCCAGACCAGAGAGCAGTTCCATGCTGTTTACTGCTGTTTGAACTATACAGGAAGCCACACCCAGCTTAGAGTTCTTACTCATATCACCCCTCCCTCGCTCGCTCTCTCTCTCTCTCTCTATATATATATATATATATATATATATATATATACACACACACACACACACACACACACACACACACACACACACACACACACACACACACACACACACACACACACACACTCTGTGCCTCTTTCTGTCTTAGTGAAGTCTCTTCTAAACGGAATATATGACTATTGTCTTAGGAGTGGTACATCAGGCAATGCTGTAGTAAATAACAGTTGCTAAACAAATACACACACACGCACACACACACACAATTTTATTTGAAACAAAAGCTCTTCCATACAAAACACATATGCACATTTGTATAAAAGCTTAGTAAAATGTAAAAAGTTAACAAGTTTCACTTGGGTTTGGTACACTATGACCAAGAGTTACCAGTATCATTAAGGTTTGGTACACTATATTTGACACAACTCGAATTCCCACAATAATTTCTTTCTAAGAAAACCAAAGGCTTAAATCATGCAAACTATGCACACTGTCTCATCTGTTAGTCTAATGGTGGCATAAGCACCCATGCAAGAAATCTTCATCTCTTCTGCAACATAAATAGAACATGTTGGAGGGATAGATATGCACCTCAGAGAATACCACTTGTCTGGAATCCTGTTCCCCGTCACATAAAACAAAGTATGTCTCTTACTCTATTCAAGTTTAATGTGGACAAATGGATGGAAAACTGTGAGTTCACCACAGGTTTGGCACCTTTGTCCCTTATGGATAGGGGTAACGTAAATGTCTGTACTGCTTTTGGCTATTTGTACTTAAAATGCAAGGGCCCTGGGTTTTTCGTACTTAAAACACAAGGGCTAAAAACTTCTTGAGAATGCATGACTAGGTTTCTAAGAATCGTCATGGATCAACAGCCTAGTAAGTACCTATGAACCTACAAACCTATATATAGTTATATAGTTATTTGCATATAAATGTCCGATATATAAAAAAAAAACTGCTTGTATGAGCGAGTAATCTTTTAAATGGAGATTTTACATGCAGCCTTTTGTACAGGATCACATTACAGTGCGGCTGTGCGGTAAGGAAATTTTAGTATTTTTTTCACTTAATATTTGCTCCAAAGCAATCACTCTTTGAACATTCGCTCTTGTGAATGCTGAATATTTCATGAGACACTCACACACATACACACACACTCACACACATACACACACACACACACACACACACACACACACACACACACACACACACACACACACACACACACACACACACATGAATATGTAGGGCAGTGCAGATGTACAGCAAATAGTGTTACCACCTCAGAACAAGAGGTTCTTCACTTTGATTCTTAGTACAGCTGCCTTTTGTACTGAGACTACATGTCATCTCTACGCATGTGTGGGTTTTCCCTGGGTGTTCTGGTTTCCTCCCACGGGCCACCTCCAAAAAACTTACAATATGTGAAATGACTTCCTAAATTGTTCATAGATGTGTGCTTACAAAGTAGGTAATCGAGAGTTTAGACTGTCTAAGCAGAATCTTTTCTCCAAACTTCACTGTCTTAAGGATACAAGTCAACTAGTATCATTGCATTAATATGGCTATTGTTACACAACTGGAAACAGTCTTGAATAATTGGGAAATACCTTGTAATTCCTCTGCAGTAGTCAATCATCATGTTCTTTGCCCCATCCATTTGCTATTGCATAATCATCATGGTCATTCATCCATATGTGGATATCCTGGCTATCCATCCATCCAACCTTCTGTGGGCAGGTAATCATCCTTCTGCAGTGAAGAGAGTAGAAATCCTTTCATCTTTGAAGGATAGTCTGGACAATCATACATCTAGTAATGTACATTCAATCAGTTTTTGCACTCAGAGTTATCAATATGTCTGCCTGGCTTTATATGTTATGGATGGTCTTCAGTCATCCCCAGCCACCATTTTGCTTGCATATTTGTTCAGTTATGCAGCTGGCACAGTAAGCTGTACTTCCTGTGGTGCAGGGTTTGATGCCCTCATTTGCCTGTTGTGTGACCTTGAGCAGGTCACTTAACCAGACATTGCTCCTGGGTCACCCCTGAAAAGGGATTTTGTGCCCAGTGGGTCTACCTGGTTAACAAATGCTTATTACAATTTACTATGAGTTGCATACTGACACATATCCTTACTGGTTACTACTTGTACAACACAGCAGCTGTTTGATTAGGTGCATTGACAGTATGTTTTATTAGCTTCAGCTTTGTGCCTCATTCTGTTACTTTGATGGTTTTCTACCTTTATTCTTTTGAAACACATTGACCAGTCCCCACATTGCCATTAAAGACACGTACAGCGAACACAATCACCAATTTATGAGTCTGCTAGGTGTTTTCCACAACACACTTTTCTTTTTTGTAACAATCATTATGCACAGCTAATAGTTCAGAAAATGTCCATTGATAATAAAATGATTGCCAGTTTCTTCATTAAAATTTCTTCTGAAATACAGGTACGCCTTTATTTATAAATATTTTCTTTTGCATGAGGAAAAACATATAGGAGTCCTTTGAAAAGTATAAAAATGAAATACGGACATGGGAAAAAAAGAGAGATTTGATATGGTGCAATATTTATGCAAAGATGAAAGCCAAATTAATCAATATAAAGAAGGTAGCCCCAAAGATATTCAAAGAGAAACACAGGCAAAGGCATCTGGATATGGAAAAGTTTACAATAAAAATGAATATCGCAAAGAGGGAATGTAGAAAAGAAGATTATTAAAGTAAAAGTTAAAAACATAGAAGTTGAAGTTACGAAGTGCCTACAAAGTGAAGGATTTGGTATAGAAGGTCTAACACAGGTTACATCACAGCATGATGGAACGAGTCCCCAAAGTAAGGAGAAACCAGAAGGTCAGGAGACATCTGAAGAGGAATATGGACATGGAAAAGAAAAAAAGATTTAATAGGGTGTAATATCTATGCAAAGGAGAAAGCAAAACTAACCAATACAAAAAGAGCAGGACCAAAGATATGAAGATATTTTGGAGCCTTCCACAGGAAACCAGTATAAATGTTCACTTGAAGCTGGACAGCAAGGGAAGGAACAGGAAACTTAGACGCAGTCAATGTTGAGGAGTGATAGGCCAGTGAGTTCCCATATGACAGAGCAACTGATGGCACAGGATGAAATTGAAGAGAATGTGCCACAGGAAGATGTTACAGAACTTCTATAGAATGCCTGCAAGAAATGGAAAACAAAAATGTGCCCTCACTTTAGAAGATAATGAGCTAAGAGAAGAGTTGCTTAATTTAATAGAGATGGATAGACATATTAAGATCAATGAGAGAAATAGACTGCAGAAGGTCAATAAAACCCAAAATGTCAGAAGTTTGATAAAACAAATGAACACAGTAATTAGGACTGTCCATACAGATCCATGCGATATAACAGAAGTAAACAGGCTATATTACTGTGCAGCTAAATTAATAACTAATAAAATTCTACCACAATAACACAGCATAGTGAGGGAAAGGAAAGGAAGAAATTGAATACCATCATGGAAGTATCGAACCGAGAAAACTATAAAGCAATTAAGACACGAAGAGTCACTGTTAGAAGACTATAGAAGAAGGAATAGATCAACAAAAGTACTTAGAAAGATATATGTGATAAAAGCAATGTGCAGTATTAGAACAGATTAGGATCTATCATGCATTATCGCAAATAAGAAACTAAAAGTCTCAGCACAGGCAGAAAAACTTAAAAGATACACAGATAAATATAAAGGAAAAATACAAAATAAGCAATTTATTGATGTCCCAAAAAGTTTTACAGAGAATTGGGAAACAAGGTAAAAGGAACTGAAAGACCACCAAAAAAAGAAGAAATAGATATATTTTGGAGAAGTATTTTTGAAGAGCCTGTGGAACATAAAGATGCTAAATGGACAGAAGAAGAAATGGGATGAAGTAACAGCCAGAGAGATTGAAACAAAGTTAAGAAAACCCTCTAATTGGAAACCCCAGGCCCAGATGCAGTACCTAACTTCTGGTTAAAAGTATTGACATCTTTGCACAAAGATTTAGCCATGAGTAAGAACTATTTATATGAGCACCCCAAGCAGGCACAAACCTGGCTAACAACAGGAAAAACAATGCTCCTACTCAAGAGTGAACTTGCAAGCTACCCTAAAAATTATAGACTAATAACTTGCCTTCCGACAGCGTATAAACTATACACTGGAATAGATGCCGACAGAGTTTATAGTCATTTAGAAGAAAACTCAATGATGGCAATCGAACAAATGGTCAATAAAAGGAAGTCATATAGAACAAAGGATCATTTGTTGTTAAATAAAGTCATAGTGGAGAACTGTAAAACAAGGGAAGAATCTAAGTATGGCATGGATTGACTAGAAAAAAACATTTGATAGTATCCCACATTCATGGATAAAAGAGTGCTTAAAAATGTATAAGACACACCTACACTGATCGACTACATTACAATGACCATGAAACAGTGGCAGACCACTTTGCAATTAAGCCGTGATAAAGGGAAAATTATTATCCCAGGGATAAAAATTCAAAGGGGGATATTCCAGGGTGACTCTTTGTCACCGCTGCATTTCTGTCTTGCCCTTAACCCACTATGCTGTCTACTTAACAGCTTGGGCCATGGCTATAATTTGGCTCCTAGAAAACAGCAAAGTGTAAAGATTTCTCATCTTCTCTTTGTCGATGAATTAAAACTGTATAGCTCATCAGATGAGGAACTGAAAGCACAACTGCAAATTGTCAAAACTTTTGCAGATGATATAAGAATGTCATTTGGTCTTGATAAATGTGCAAAAGCAGCCTTTAAAGCAGGAAAACTGTAGCACCAAGAAAATATCAATTTGGGACAGGAATGTGATATAAAAGAGCTTGAGCAAGAGGGAGTGTATAAATACTTGGGAATTGATGAAGGATCAGCAATAAAACATGAACAAACATGAATAAAACTTAGTAAGGAATACTTTAGAAGACAAATTAATCCTGAAAACAGCATTGACATCTAGGAACAAAATTCAGGCTATAAACCAATTTGCTCTTCCTGTCCTAACTTCCAGTTTTGGAGTGATTGACTGGCCCCAAAACGTGTTGGATAGATTAGACGGGAAAACAAGAATGATGCTTCATACTCACCAAATGATTTATAAAACTCAGTGCATACCAAGATTATATGTTCCCTAGTCTGAAGGAGGATGGGCCTCCTTGAAATTGATTACATGTATAGATCTGCAGTCATGGGACTGCACACATATCTGCTGACCTCACAAGACCCAAATGTAGTGAAAGTTTTGAAACATGAGGAGAATAAATCTAAGATGAATTCCCTGCTTAGTCTAGCAGAAACATATCGGCATCAAGCAGGAATGGAAATCAGACCAGAAGTAGATAAAAATCAGGCAGCAACTGAATGTGCCAAAAAACAACAGAAAGTATATAAGGTGAAGGCCCAAATGAGAAGGCAAGAAATGTAGAAAATGCATATAGTTGCAAGTTTAGAAAACTTCTGGAAGAACCTCAAATTAATCAATATCAGATGCAGGAATAGTTAAGGAGAGGTGAATTCAAACCAAGAGATGAAAGGTTAATATTGGCGGCACAAGATAGTGGGCTACATACACATTGGTTTACAAAGTCCATTGAACATGTGGGAGAAACAGACACGTAGGTTTTGTAAAAAAGAATTGGAAACAGTTTCACATCTCGTTGCTGGTTGTGACATACTAATGGCAAAAGGACTGTATACTGAAAGGCATAATAATGTGGCAAGACTGTTGCACTGGGGATTGTGCAAACATTATTATACTGAAGTGGCTGAAAAACACTGGAAACATGAGCCACAAAGCATCATAGAAAATAACGAAGTCTACATCATATGGGATCACCCATTACCAGCAGTTCAAAAGATAGATGCTAGAAAAACAGATATAATGGTCCATGAAAAGAAGGAAAAAGTTGCATTGATCATTGAAATCATCACACCCAGTGACTACAGTGTCTTGCGTACAGAGACACGCAAAGTCATAAAATATCAGGATTTGCAGGCAGAAATGAGAGCACTGTGGAAGAAAGATACACAGACAGTTCCAATAGTAGTAGAATCAATGGGTCTTATAAAAAAGAATCTACAGTCGTATTTAGATATGTTACCAATCCATGCAACCCCATACAAATTGCAGAAGGAGTCATTACTGTGCACATTGTGGGTGCTTCAAAGAGCACTTCTAGCTGACATTAGAGATTGAAACAATACTAATTTCATGAACTTTAATTGTACTTTGACTTTGGAATGGGGTCCATTTCTATCATGGTATTAGAAACCCCAAAGAAGTGGAAAAATTAAAAAAAAGAGTCTTGAATTCATTGCTTCAGGAATGTAAGAATTAATACACACATATATAAAATCACATATATATTTATAGATATCCTTTTCTAGGGAAGAATACATATTTTGTTTTGCTGCATTTAAAATATTCTCACTGGCCATGAAAAATACACACAACACTCATAATATGTTATTTTGTATAACTCTATCATTACTTGATCAACAAAGTGTTTGTGTAGTATTTTTGTTCATATGCAAAAATATGGTGTACATGCATATTATTGACCGGTGAATAGTCGACCGGGTATAGCCGAAAGGAGTGCGGCAATATCACAAAACTGTGATTGCAGGTGTTGCGAATTGCAAAATCCCGTCCCCTTTTTGACCCATGTTAGCACTCATTTTAGGCTGTAGAGTCATCGGAAATGTCGAATTTGGTGTTTTTATGACATTCTGACCATTCGGCATTACAAGATTCACTTAAAAATCTCAGTTAAATGTATGGTCAAGTACTGTGCGCTCAACCATATGAATGTAAACCCAAAATTACATCACATGTAGTAACCACAGTATGCCTTTCATCCAGATCATCTTTTACATGTGTTCTTTTGGTTTGTGCAATTTGTTTCTCCAAAAGAGTCATTACTCTATATTTTCTTCGACCAGAAAGTTACTTCTATTGATGCTGGGTTATCAGCCTTGAAAGTGCTTAAACCTACCAGATTCACTATTTGTCTGCATGAGGTTTCTTCAGACTTGATGAATCAATATGTTTTTCGTCTGTCTCCTTTCATTCTGAGATTTTGTCTGGAGTTGGCAAAAATCATTTGTTCACATGGTTCATACCACTTGTTAATATGCAGTGTCTAATCCAATCTGTATGTGTACAACATACAACTGAGTAAAGGACTTGCCCAAATGAAAGACATTCTATACTATCAAAGCAATGGATGCAGAATAATATTCATGAGGAAGAGTGTGGTTTAAGGGAAGGCAGGGATCACATAACTTATGTAATGATGGGGTGAATGATGATTTTTAAAAATAAAACATATATATATGATGTGTGAAAGTAATGATGAAAAAAGATTACTATGGTTAGTTTTAATAAATATTTGTGTACCCATGTCATTGTTTATCTAGAAATGTGTACCCTATCCTGGTGAGCCTACAAATATACATTTTGCATGTGCATTTCCTATAATACTGGAAAAACAATTTGTGGTTTATGAGAAAAGGAGGGAATTGTTGGATGCAGCATTCAATTTAGGTACCATGACGACTGTACTGGTAAGAGATAAGGGAAGACTTTACAGGTTTACTAAAATTGATCTGTATATGGATGTAGAACATGACATCTCCCTAAATAGGTGGGGAGTACTATTGTTTTCTCAGTGTATTAAATCTTTAATATAGAAAATCAGTCAGACTTACTCACAGAAGCATTTTTCATGGTGTTTAATGCAGAAACATTTATCATCATCTAAATTTCAGGTCTACTAATGACAATTGTTTGTGCTGCACAGGATGTCTGCTTTAGGACAGAAGAAGGACACCACTACACTGGACACCAATTTGAGTAGATTACCATTACTAACTGGTACAAAAATCAAACTGTGTACAAATATGGAAATTTAGTTTCTGTTGTTGCAGAATGACCTAACAGTTGATTATTGTAAATTCTTGGCTAAAGGGGAGTGATGAGGCATGGAAAAACTACTTTAAAAAGTGCATTTGTAAGTTATACAAGATTTGTTTCTCCTCCAACACTACATTTGCAGTTGTGTTCATTGCATTCATACTCTAGATCCATATATTAACATGAATGAAGCTGCACCTCACTACTTTAACACAGACGGACTTGATCTAGTTCCAGGGACCACAGCATAAGGAAGCACATGGGTTCTACAGCAGTTATGGTGGATACCAAGGGCAGTCTTATCTTAATAAGTCTGAATCTAAAGAAGTATTGTGCTTTGATAAAAAAAATGTCATTTAATAATAGGAAGTCCCATATTATGGTATTTTGGCAAAAATCGTAAAGACTGACTGCTGAAAATGGATGGAAAATAAAAGCTGTCTATAACTTGAGTTTTGATTTTCTGATATTAAAGTCTTTATTATGTAGATGACAGTGTCTTTCTGTTTGCTTTAATTCATTAAATGTGGTGAATAACAGGAGGCTGATTCAACCTCTTAGTGAAAAAATCTGGACAAAGCCTGACATAATGGGGAACACAAGCCTAAAAATAGGGACACATTTTAAATATTGCTCTTATAAACTTAGAAAGCTGCTAGAATAACAGGATTTGTGTTAGAATGCATTTTCTAAAGGACACAAAGTCTGAAACTCAAATGCATGTCATTATTTAGTAGCTTTAATCCTTAGATCATCCCAGCAATAGGTCAAAAAACATAATTTTTATGAGGAATAGACCAAACTTATGAGGCAAAAATCTGGACAGTCTGCAAAAATCTGTATAGTTGAGACCTATGAGCTGATATCAACCGGCAGTGGTTTGATTTATCTGGTGGGATTCATCATAGAACATGCAGATAACTAAATGTACATCTGGTAGTACCACTGACTAATCAATGTTTTGTAAATAAATCATAGGAAGAGGAGAGACTATCTAATGTTTTGAAGAAAGACGATATAGTTCCTACTCTCATAAGTGGGATTATGAAAAAAATTGGAGACTTACTTATCACTTTGAATGTGGAATCACTGCTGGAGGAAAGCACAGTTAAAATATTTGGAAATCTGTGGGGCACACAAGTCAGTGAAGCACAAAATCATAACAATGAAGACATACATAGAAATGTAATATAAGGCTATTAATTCACTGATGGCATCGGACAGAAGGAGGTGGCATACATGGCAGACTTTGATTATAGCAACTCATTTCACATTGTACTACTTGAAAAGTCAATGAAAAAATTAAACAAAATTGTTGTAGGTCTTAAGGAGGGAGAAGGAGTAAAACATTTGTTACGTGTCAGCATACAGAGCATATGGTACATGGATTCCATTCAGATGAAACGATAGGAAGTAAAGGGGTGCTTCATTAATCAGTGCTGAGTTTGGTCCTTTTTACTGCCTTTACAAGCAGTGTTTAAAAGGCTGAAAAGAAAATATTGCTACTAACTGTAGAAAGAGAGTGTGGCTGATACAAATGAAGGTGTACAAAACTAAAAAAAATGAATTAGCATGAGTGGAAAAAAGACCTAATTCAGAGAAGCATAAATCAGTGCATCTATTGATTTATTAACATTTTTTGACGGGGGGAAACACTGATCACAAGTGACTGATTTCAGTCTCAGCCTGGGAATACAAAGAAAGGCAGAATTACATTTAGTAATTGATACTGAGTGTAATGAAAATATACATTTGTAAAATACCATCATAAGCTAACAAAATGTAAAGAGCAGTAGCGAAGCCAGGGCCGGTGTTAGCATTTCGGGAGCCCCCAGCAAATGTCAAGTTCGGGGTCCTCCTAGGCACTTCCGTCAAAGTATCACCCTGTCACTGCCACCCCTCCAAAGCAGCCTTTTAGTTTATGCTGCAAACTTTTAGGAGTAGTGCACACAGACTGACCTGTAGTTACAATGCTCTTACGGTACAACAGGTACATATGTACCACATTATGTTCACCCATTAGGTGAAATGTTGTCTGTATGCTTTAAAGTGCATTTTAATTTTTTTTACATAATCTTTTCATCCAATGATGGCTTGTACAGAAATTATGATTAAGGAAAGAAATTCAGTGTCGCTGTTCAGCTTAAGTTTTCCTTGCATCCTTTCAGCACACCCTTCCTGACCAAGACAGCACAGTAATAACCATTTAAGAAATAACTCAGATAAACCAGGGCCCAAGAAGCCATAGGATTACAGGTGTTCTGGGATGCATTTTAGAGCATTTTCCCAACATTTTAATCCAATGGTGTCTTAAACAAAAAAGATGAGTAAGAAAAGAATTTGTCTTTTTTTTTCTTTCAAGGAAGACATAAGTTGTGCCCAAGGCTTAATAATAAAAGATGACAAAACAGTAGCTCACAACACACTAACAAGCCATTTGTTGTCTGGCTACAGAGGTCCAATCTTGGAATAGGGCCTGCCCCCCTAACCCCCCCAAAAAAAAGACAGTCACTGCCTATGCATCCCTCTGGTGTTAGAGTGGGATGAAAACAGAGCTTCATATTGCCACATTCATGTGTTTCAAGTGAGTGCTGACATACATATATATAGCATGCCTCCTCACTTCTCAACCCTAACCATCAAAGGCAGCTACCTGTATATCTGCCTGATGTGAACTTGAAAAAAATAATGATTACAGTAATGTATTCTACTTTGTTGCTCCTAGACAGTACGCTGCCTCTACAGATGCTATAGTAACCTTCTTTATACACCTCTGAGGTCTGTGAGAAAAGTAAAAGAAAGAATGACCACACCGTACTCAGCCCAAACAAAAGCTGTAATGACGTCATGTGCACACCTCTATGGTTTGACTGTAATGAAAATTAAAGAAGTAAACACAACCCCCCCCCCAACCTACAGCAGCTTTCTGTACACACACATCGAGCAGGGCTGATTTTAGAATGGGTGCAATTGAAGCAGCAGGCATTATCAGCTTTATCTTAACAAGGTCAGCCCTGTTCAGGTTAAAGAGAGTAATCAGAAAATGAATAAATTTTTTCTCATTTTTTTCCCCAACCAGCAGCTTTTGTGGGGCCCTCACACAGTTAAGGATGATTAAGGGAGCCCCCTGTATCAATTTATACAGACTGGGGAGCAGAGGCCACCAGACTCCTTGAAGATTGAAGTGTCTGAATATTCTATGATATATTTTATGCATTACTTTTGAAATATAATTACTTATTAGCTACATTTTTCACTGATACCCAGAAGAATAATGTGTGTGTCCTGGCATCGATTATATGCAAAGATAAAAAATCAGTGCTATTTTTACAAACACACACAAAAGCCACAGCAATACTAGTTTTGTACTTATTTCAGCAAATAGCAATACATTGTGAAGCACTGGTATTGCCACATCAAATCAGTGAATGTTGTTTAGTAATCATCAAACAGCAGCAGGGGTAAATTACTTTTATGTACCTCACTGAGGAGTAATGCATACCTGTCACTGTCTCTGATTTCACAGAACTTCCCTGATTTTGCTCATAATTTTGCTATGTCCTTCCTAACATTTTGATTTGCTAATAAATCATTTAGGAATACAGACAGCCAATAATTCCAGGCATCAAAGGTTTATACTTCTTATAGTCCAAAAATGCATGTTGATGCAAAGGATATTACTTTATTAACTTTTTAAATGACTTAGACTAATATTTTAAACGTGTTCCTGATTTTGACCCTTTATTCTGATATTATTTTTGGTATTGTGCTGAATTCTTCTGCAAAGAAATTCAGAGTTATAGTATCTGGTGTCCTACCAATATTTATAAAACTCCCTGAGGAAAAAAAAAAATGAAGATTGGAAGCTTCAGCTATTCTTAAAATACAAGGTTTGAACTCAAACAAATCAGTCACTCCAGCCTGTTATACCTTTCTACTGCTTACTTTGCTTATGTTCATTATCATCTTTATCCTAACAGGGTCATACCACAGCTCTGTTTAGGTTAAAGAGCATAATCAGGAAATTAATAGTTTTCCTCATTTTTCCTAACCATCAGCTGTTTTTATGGGGGCCCCACACAGTCAAGGATGATTAAGGGGCCCTCTTGCAGCCACATGTATTGCAGGTACCTAAAGCTGGCTATGTTCTTGGTTTTAGTAGAGAGAGAGAATGTCCACTGAGCAGCATTTAACTAAGCCAGGGGCACTATGTCAGTGGTAAAATATTTAACGGAATTGTGAAGCTGGTTACTTGGTAAAACACTGTTACTATAACCAGAGATATCTTTGAATTTTAATGGACATATAAATAAGAGTTATTACCCACCTGGTTTATAAAGTATACAAGATTCTTGTACTAACTTTTGTTAGTTTGATAGACATGTTGCAAAGTATCAAGATAAGATAACTTGTTGTGGTTGGAGGCCCCCCAGGAACAGGAAGCCCCCAGCAACCGCAGGGTTTGCTGGTGCCTAAAGCCGGCTATGAGGGCAGCTAGAGCAGGGTGAGAGGGGCAATTGCCCTGGGTGCAAAGTACTGAGGAGTGAGATTAGCTGATCCTGATTACGTTTTAAAGCAATACCAGCTTTTAAAAGTCAGTATTGCATTTGCAGTCAAACCTGTTCACTGTAGCACTCCATGTGTGGTCTAAATTACAGCAACTGCTTGCTTCTTTGTAGCAAGTACTTTGCTACAGTTTAAAAATAATTTTTTTCTTAAACATGAGTGCTGTAGTGCTCCCTGCAGGCAAGGTATAAACTACAGCAACTGTTTGCTAGATTTGTAGCAAGAAGTTTGTTACAATTTAAACAGACAAATTTGTTTTTTAAAGTAAAATATGAGTGCTGTAGCCCTCATGCAGGCAGGGTATAAACTGCAGAAGCAGTCTGCTATATTTGTAGCAAGTAGTTTGCTGCAATTTGAAAAGAAGATGCAATTATTTTCTAACTAAATCATGAGTGCTGTAGTGCTCTTTGCAGGCAGCATATAAACTGTAGCAACTGTTTGCTACAGTCTAAAAGAAGAAGAATTTTTAAAAATAAAATATGTTAGAGAGAGTTGGGGGCAGGGCACAGAAGCAGGACCTAAATCGCTGGGGTGGGGGGGTCATGCAGCTGCCACCTGGTTGATGTGCCAGTAGAAGGAATGCCCTTTTTTTGCTCTTCAATGGAAGTTGGGGGAAGGGGGGTCATATATCTTACTGTAAATAAGCTGATCACTTACATGTATCAGATTATTAAAGTAAAGTGCTATTTTTTTGTTCTTCAGAAGATCTGAAGTGGTGGGGTGCTGGTTTATAGTATCAGCCAGGCCGCTGGTTGAACCAGCTATGCTTCTGGTAAAGAATACATGCAATTGCAATATACATTATTTGTCTAAGTGGAAGGATAGCTGAGTGGAGTGAAAGTTGTTAGACAGAAGTTGTAAGTAGTTGGAAGAAGAAATTATGAAAAGAAACAGTGGGCCATCATCGGGAATTTGCCCCTTTCCCCACTGTAGTGCAATCTTGGAGTTGGTATATTTAGTTGGGGGTATGGTGGGTGCAGCCCCCACCTGGGTGGGTTTTAAATTTTGTTATTTTTGTGATGCTCTGTTGGTTGGCCAAGTGTTTTTTTTTTCCTGGGAAAATGTTTGTTTAAATGCATGTTCGATGGAGTGAGGCTTCAACGAATAGAGTTTGACAAAAGGTATTCAATGTTTGGGGTTTTTGATAAAGTGAAGTAGACACCTTATTTGCAAGGGAATACTTTCACAGAGTTTTGGACCCAATATCGAGCAGCAGTGATCTGTACAATGGACTTTTATTTTGAGGGGTTTCATTGTGGGAGCAGAGTTGTTGAGGTTTCTGAGGCTGTATGACAAAGGTTGCCTAACTGCTATGGGACAGAAGATCTGGTTGAATAGAAGTTTAAATAGTTGGGATCCCGAGAGAATGTCAACCTTTGTTGAACAGGGAGCCATTTTGCTATTTTCCAGTATTTTACAGTGTTGTTCATTTTAGGAGCTTTGGTAATAAATCTACAAATTTTATTGGTTATTGTTTGAATATGTATGTAGTGCATATTTAATGCTGAGTCTGTAAGGCAGAGACCATATTCAAGGTGAGACAGTAGAATGCATTTGCCCATGACTGTACCAGAGGTTAAAGTAAGAAAGGGGGAGATTTTATTGGCTCAGAATAGGAGATAGTTAACATTTTTCCTTGTGTTGTTGAGAAGGAGGGAGAAGTTAAGGGAAGGGTTAAACTAAATGCCAAGATATTTAAAAGACGTAATGTTTTCTATGGGAGTATTGCCATGGTCATTGATATGCAAATGGTTTTGTGTTTTTTAAGTTTCTGTTTCATTCCAAAAATGATAGTTTTGTTGGAGATGACAAGGGGTTTTTGTTGAAGATCTACGTGATTAGGGCTAGGAAATCTGCTTGCAGGTCTTTCTGGAGGTTGGGTATGGAGTTGCTTTTGTGAAATAGGGCCATGTCATCTACATAGAGAAGGTGAGTGAGATGAGGCAGATCAAAGGGAAGTTTATATATAAAGATGGAGTATAGCAGATGAGCAAGTATGCAACCCCTGTGGTGCTCCTTTGTGATAGCTGACTGATGGGGAAACTGATGTATGAATTTTGACAGAGAAGCGGCGACTGGCAAGGTACTTTTGAACTCAAGGCAAGGAATCTGGACTTATGCCTAGCTGTAGTAGATGCTAGAGGAGGATGTTGGGGTCAGTGAGGTTGAAGACCCTTTTAAGGTCAATAAAGAGATACTCTTATCTAGTAGTATTTTATCAGTTAGACAGTTGTATGTAGCTATGTATTGGGTAAGATGAATACAGGTACTTTTTCAACCAGTTTGCGTAGAGTGGAGAGGATAGAGATTGGTCTGTACTGGAAAGTTTTTGCAGGGGTTAGACTATTTTGAGATTGGGCTAATAATGGCTATTTTTGCATGATGTTAGGCAGAAATTGAAGATGTGTTGCAAGGGTGTTGTGAGGAGGTCCTTGCAGTTGTATACACAACAAGGATAGAGACCATCTGCATCTGGTGGGCTGTCAGTTTTTATTTGTTGCAGAGGAGGTTCTAAATCTCCTGACTTGTTTAAAGTAAAACTGAGGGATATAGAGAAGTGGTTCTAGGGGTTGTGGTCAAAATGCATGTTTCATATCGTGAGTAAGAGGGAAATAATGTAGGTGCTGTTTGAATACCCTTCCTTTAAGTTGATTCACTTCTTTTTTGGTGATTTAGCTAAGGATTTTTAAATGATTTCATATGTTGGCTTTTATGTCACTGTATTGCTTGCTATATGGGGTTTTCTGGGTTGGATATATTGCTCTCTATTGCTAGGGGTGGGATTGTTTTTCCATGACTGACATGCATCATCTTTACCCTTTTAAAGGAATTTCAATTCAGGATTTAGGCAATCATTTATTTTTGGTTTAGGGAGTTGAAGATGATAGAGTGTGCTCTAGAGTGACCTGAATATGCTGGTGAGAGCTTCTGCTGTAAGGTTAGAGTTGTATATATTGATTATCAGAGATCAGTCTATGTTTTAGGAGGTTTGTTTTAAGTTTTTTGATGTTTGAATCTGCCTTTGGCCTGAATGAGATTAATTTGGGGGATTTTTTTACTGGCTATGTATTGTGAAGCTTATTGTGCAATGATCGCTAATAGTAGAATGGTGGGTGGTTATGTCTGAGATTAGACTGGGTTTCTTGGTGATGATTATATCTAGAAATGAATGATTGTCAGTGAGTAGGTTAGGTTGTGTGGACTGTTGCAGCTGTTGTTTAAGTTTGAAGCTGAGCAGAATTTCATTTATGTCATGTTGGAGTAAAGTTTATTTTAATTGAATTTACCTAAGATGATGTAGTTGCTTTTGTTTCCTAAACTGGTTGTAATTTGTTGAAATAGTGCTTGGAATTTATCGAGCATGGAAGGGGGTAGACTATTGAAAGGAGTATTTTTGTTTTTTGGTAGTTTGAAAAACAGCCAGTTGGAGAAGTGGCACAGGGTGTGTGAAAGTGGGCTAGAAGTGGGATGTTTAGTTGAATTTTATAGAATAGAAGGGTTCCATTATTTCTTGGGCTGGGTGCGGCACTCAAGAAGTAATTACAATGTAGGAAAAATACTGAAAGCATGTGTATTTTTTTTATCCAAAACTTGGTAACAACTAGTATCCCAGGGTTGTGTTGTTTCAGTTATGAGGAACGATAAGGCTTAAAGCAGAAAACCCTCATACCACTCCCGATAGCTGTCTGAATGACAACCCCTTGTGTGAGAACAACCCTTACCCTGGTGATGGGGAATGCATGGGCTGACGTACCTCCTTGGACTACATGCAAAGAGACGTGCAAGAGCTCTCCAATCTTGTAGCCCAGGCAGGTATAACCTTAGCCCTGAGTAGCATTCTGCCATCACCCAGAATGATACCGCAGTACAAGGACAAAACGATTGACTTCAACAATTGGCTAAACTTCTGGTGTCATTCTAAGGGGATCCAGTATCTGTCTGCTTGGGATGACATGGTCGACAGACCACGATGCTTTGTCACAGATGGCCTGCACCTGTCACCCCTGGGATTCCAGATACTGGCTAAGGCTCTTGCTGCCCCTATAGTGCCTTTTTTAGGCAGGGTTCAAATAACAAATTCACCACCATAACAGGAACAGGCAAGCAAAAACTGAGGGTAATGCTACTCAATGCTAGAAGTCTAAATCTCAAAATGCACTCACTCAAGGCACTCCTTAAAATGGAGAACATCGATATCTGTGCAGTGACTGAGACCTAGTTCAAGGCTCCAGAAAGCACCCCTGCACTACCAGGCTATAACTCATACCACACTTTTCGGCCAAGTAACCTGGACCGAAACACCAAAGGTGGAGGTGTGTCTATATTCATTAAGGATATCCACACCTCCAGGCTAGTTGCTCAGCATAATGCATCTGAGGTTATCCAAGTGCAACTAACTGTGGGCAAAACTGCAATCCAAATTGTAGCTTGCTACAGATCCCCCACCATGCCCCAGGATTCCCACTCCTCTTTTCTTGATGTACTGGAAAATATTAGGGTTCAACCAAACACCCTTATAATGGGCGACTTCAACTACCCCACCATTAACTGGGAAAACTACTTGTGTGCCAACTCCTTAGCGCAACGCTTTCTGGAATTCATAAACTCCAATGCCCTAGATCAACTTATTCACACCCCCACCAGGGGGCAACAATATCCTAGACCTAGTCATTACCAACATGAGTCACCGGTGTTCCATACCTGAAGTCAACTCCTCGTTGGTCCGATCTGACCATAAGCTTATCACCCTTGAGATCCACATCCTGTCCCCACCCCCCATTAAGGAAACCACAGTAAAAAAATTTTCCAAAGCCAACTTCATGCTTCTTAAGACCGAAGTGGTGAAATTCATGACACCCATGCAGATGGGCAATACAGTTACAACTGCTGAATCCTACACAAATGCACTCTATAAGCACTTACATGAGTGCATTGATTGTTCTATCCCAAACAGAACCAAGATGGTATCCTCCAAAAAAAGGAAGCTAATCTGGTGGTCCCCTGCCATAAACAAACTGTACAACAGAAGGAAGAAACTGTTGCAAAAGAGAGTAAAATCCCATAAGTGGAGGCGCTCCCTGGTCAGCCTCAGTAAGAAGCTGAGATCCCTGATAAGATCCTCCAAAGCTAGCTACGAAAACAAAATTGCCACTAAATCCAAGGACAACCACAAAGCATTCTATAGCTATGTCAAGAATCTAGATGGCAACACCCAGATCTGCTCTGAGTTACAGCACAAAGGCACGAAAATTACAGAACCAACTGATATTGCCAACATCCTGGCAGATCGGTTCAGTGCTAACTTTACCCCCCTCTCACCCCTAAAGGGCCCATATCTATACAGGAAGAATGCAGAGTCTCTGTAATCACAACTACGCAGGTAAAAGCTGCACTCTCTAAAGCCAAAAACACAGCATCCATGGGACCGGACAACATCCCAGTCTGCGTTTTACATGAACTTCAGAATGAACTGGCTCCCCACTTAATCACCATGTTCAATAATAGCCTTGCATCAGACTTTGTGCCCACTGAATGGTGCACAGCAACAGTTATCCCACTCCACAAAGGGGGAGCCACCACTGATCCCGGGAACTATCAACCTATTAGCCTGACGAGCCTGGTCTGCAAGGCCATAGAATGTATCATCATGGAACTCATAAAAAAGACATTGGTAACCTCCAAACTCTGGATCACACCCAGTTCGGGTTTGTGAAAAGCAGATCATGCCTCCTGAACCTGATCGACTTCTTTGAGGCAGTCACCAAAGCCGTAGATGAGGGTAAGGTGGTTCACACAGCCTATCTTGACCTCGCCAAGGCTTTCGACACCATCCCACATTCTGGAATTATAGCTAAACTCACTAAACTAGGTATAAATCCTTACATCAAAAGATGGGTTGCCAACTGGCTCACTGACAGAACCCACACTGTAAAAGTTGCAGACTCCAAATCTGACCTCAAAGCAGTGACAAGTGGAGTACCACAGGGTTCCATCCTGGGACCTCTCCTGTTTGGTATCTACTTCTCCGAAGTACAGGCTAACACAGAAGGCCTCTGGCTAATGAAGTTTGCAGATGACTGCAAACTAGGAGCCATAGTCAAGTCCCCAAATGATGTGGACATCCTACAGAAGGGCCTCACTGAGACAGATGCCTGGTGTCAGAGCCATGGCCTCAAGCTCAATGCCAAAAGGTGCAGTGTCACCCCCTTTAGTAAAAACTCTGTACCCATGAACTACAACATAGGCAGCAAACTACTTAACACTGAATGCATGATAAGAGACCTTGGGACCCAGGTGGACAGTAGTCTCTCCTTTGATAGTCACATCACCACAGTAGTCAGGAAGTCCTTCTACGTGACACACCTCATCATAAAAGGGTTCTCATCCAGGAAAAAAGAGGTCATTGTTCCACTCTACTCATCACTCATTAGACCCATTATAGAGTACAATGCCCCTTTTGGAATGTACCTCACAAGACATCTGCAGCAACTGGAAAGGCCACAGAAGTACCTCACAAAGAGGATTACTGGCCTCAAACAAATGCCCTACAATGACCGCCTCAAAAAACTCCAGCTTTACTCCATAACATATTGCCTACTCCGAGGTGATCTCTGCCTGATATATAAAGCTATGTCAAACCCAGAGCTGTTGGACATGCTAAATCTAAAGAAATCCCAATCCCTCCGAGCTACACGCTCTAGGGACCTAAACCTTGTCACCACAATAAACAGGACACACTGGAGGGATAGATTCCTGTCCCAGAGACTTCTATACTCTGGAACAAGCTACCCATCTATGTCAAGCAAAATTCATCATTAGCACTCTTCAAGAAAAATCTTGATGAGTGGATGGGAAATAGGAAATACACCCTGGGGATCACTTCTGTATCTCTGCACGACAGTGGCACAGGAAAATAACTTTCTTGGGTGGCATAAGCCATGGAACCTTGCTGGCTAGGCTTACATAGGCCCTTGGGCCGACAGCCTAGTACCTACCTATGAACCTATGATTAACCATGGAGGGGCTGATGATCAACAGGCAGTAGGGGCAAAGAATGAAATAAAAGACATAATGACATAGTAAGGATAAATGCAGTTCAGAAATTTGAACAAAAACAGAGTAAAACAGCAGCTTATCACACATAGTCTTAGAAAAAAGAGGCATAGGGAAGATGTAATATAAACTATAAAGGACTACAAAAGGATCTAGATTCCAGGCAAGTATCAAGTTTAAAAAGAAAGCTATAGAAGAACAAGAGGACACAGTTCGATGACAGAGGATAGGTGTTTTACAGGAAATACAAAATCATACTACTTTATAGAAAGGGTAGTGGGTGACTGGAAATGTCTTTCTGAAATGGCATTAGGTTGAAAATATGCATCTAAGTGCCATGACAGACATTAAGGTCATATTTATGAAAACTAGGAGGCAGAAGGAGGTCTGATGTAAATAAGTGTAGTATGCAACTATCCAATAAATAAAGGGCAGACTAAGAAAGACCTGCAGTGAGTTTCTGCTTTCCAAATCTTTACTTTTAAGTATGCTTCTCTGAATGCATCAGTGCACATAGATGGTGCTTGATATTCTGTGTGTTGAGACATGGGTAGTAATATTTTGTGAGGGCAACTATGATAAAGCTAGTAAACTAACTATCAAAATACAAGTCCAACTAGAATAGTAATTTAGAAGTTAATAAGAAGCAGAAATGCTAAATATGGCACATGGGATTTTTTATTGTAGAAAGGAATAGGATGAGGTAGAATGAGTTTTGTTTGGTTTATGTCCAGTGTAACTTTTAAGAAAAACATTTCTTCTGGGTGAAATTAGATATAACATAAAAAAACAAATCTATGAATGTAAGTAAAGATACTATGGAGTATTAACAAAAGCAGTCAATGCATCTATGTAGTTTACATTTAATTAATGGAATATCTATTGCATTCACAACATCAGAAACAGAAGAAGATGGAGGCACAAACTGTGAAACAGATTACACATATATACTTTTTTCACATGCGGAATGACTTGCCACAGCCCTGTATAAAGGCTTTGTGTGCCACAATTCCTGAATGGTTCAGCAGATAACATAGAGTAGAATCGGACTTTTATTTTACTGTTCTTTTCTGAAGGATTTCACTTGTAATACTGAAAATATATAGGTGAGCCATCATAAATTTATTTTTTTATTAATCTTTTAATTTTGTTTCATTTAAACCATCCATTGCATGTGTGCAAAAGTAAGTATATGCAGTCAACATAGTAAAGAAAAGAGGCACTAAGGCATGCAATTAATTCTTCAAGATCTTTTACAGAACTGACGAGGAGTTAAGGTCACATGATGCATAATTCCATGTAGCGTTGCCACCTACTTAAAGATATACTCCCATATTATTATTGTATGGTGACATGCTCCTTAATTTAAAAAGAACGAACATATGTATATGTATGTATAAGAATATATGTCTCTTTATAGATACATACAGATATATATATATATATATATATATATATATATATATATATATATATATATATATATATATATATATATATATATGCACACACACACACAAAACACACTCACATACACACTAAACAATACTAACTGTATCATCTGTAATGCAATAGCTACCATACATTACCACACTTGAATTTATTTACAGTCACTGCATACTTAATCAAAACAACCATATTTTGAGTATGTAAATACAGATGAAGACATTGCAGCACTGCAACCATGTATTTTAAGACTTTACCCTTCTGGCTTATTCCAGGCAGATTCAGGCAGGGATGGATTTTGAAGAAAATAGTTTTCCTATCAAAATAGCTTTCATTTACATAAACTGTTTCACTCAAAGACAAGGGCACAAGACTTACTATCTCTGAGCTTAGAAATGTATTATATTAATATGCATTTACAGACACCTTAACATCATAGGAAGATGTTTACTTCCATAAATGCTTCCTGTCTCTTCTGTAGATTTGATAATCAGGCTTCCTTATAAAACTTGAAGTTGGCTCTGCAGTATGATGTTATAACACCTGGTAAAGTTCTTTTTCTGGTAGCAGCTGTGATGCCCTGCACTGGCCCAGTAATCAAGAAGCCTCAATCCTCACCACTAACACCAGTGAGGGATGTGCACATTGGGAGGATGACAAGTACACACACAGTAAAGTACAATTTCCCTTAAGAGCACACAGAGATCACAGTCAGTCTGGGGTTGGTTTTCTCCCTCTCTCTCCAGATCCCCAATAAGACTCCCCACTGACACAGCTATAGGGTTCAGACCTCAGCCGAGTGATCAAGCCAAAACCTCCAGCATCCTCTCTGTCCAACCAAGGCTTCATGTCCCTGCCCAAGTAGCTGACACACACACACACACACACACACACACACACACACACACACACACACACACACACACACACACACACACACACACACACACTTTTAGATTTGATTTATATACAAACACACAGACACTCCTGGGGAAGGCTGGCACAGGTTCTCTAGCTATGCCCCCTTCTGCCCAGACTATAGGGTAGTACCACCTGCCACCAACCACCCTTATCAGCTACTATAAAGGCCCTTACCAAAGAGTGTCCAATTCTACTAAGCAATGTTATTATTATCCAATTGGTAAGTGTGACTGAGACTTGAAGCCTATTTAGGAGTGGCTTGCACAGTATCACCAAATACATGCAAGTACCGTAAGAGCTTAAATATCTCTAAACAA
Organism: Protopterus annectens; assembly: GCF_019279795.1. Taxonomy (NCBI): domain Eukaryota; kingdom Metazoa; phylum Chordata; order Ceratodontiformes; family Protopteridae; genus Protopterus; species Protopterus annectens. The sequence continues at coordinate 1,835,232,271 of NC_056728.1, read as the reverse complement.
AGCCACAATTAAAAGGTTTAAATACATTTAATAATAAATAATAAAAGCACAAGACAATACTCATTAACTCAACATAGAGACAGTAGAGTTCATAATAACAACAAATATTTTAAAACAACATTGCAGAACAGTCTCATATAAATATAAAAATCATCTAGACTACTCTTGCTGTATTACTATCTATCCCTAAGAGATACTATGCCCTAAATATCTTACTTACAGAGCTAGGCAGATATAGATGAGAAGTGCTGAAGAGATGTTTACAGGTCCAGAACAAAATACAAAATGCACAGACTTTCTCTCTGAGATAGTTCTTAAATTACTAAAAAATATTTCTGCTGGGTCATCTCAGATTACATCATTCTTGTCACCTCTGTCCTTAGTTTCCAGGCTAACAGGAACTTAAAATTTAACATGTCTCCATTAAAAATACTTACCTCTCAGAAGCTGACACTTTTCTCTTAGAAGCTTGCCTGAAACTGGAAGTCATAAAACAATTACCTTGAAAACCTGTAATTACCTCTGTTTCCAGAAAATAGAAAAGCCTACAACTTGTGTCTGCTTTGAGTTGAAACAGAGATAACAGAGTCATAAACAAGTTCCACTTATTTTCTTAGAGTTTGCAAGTTAACTCTGCATATTCCAGCCTTTACCATCAATACATACATTTGCATAGGCATGTAGTTTATACACATTTCTGCTATATTCCAGCAGGGTGCACTGTGGTTACAATCTTCAAGCTCACTACAGAACATACAGTTTTCTTACATTTCTAAGGCAAGCATACAAATCATATTACTATTCACAACTGACATAGAATTATTTAAAAAATTCTATCTAGCTAGGCTGGCAGCCTTCACAGCCATTCTTTTATTTCTTCATCCTGTTTCACAATATTTTCCATTCCCTTCCAGTTTTGTTATTTTCCTCTCCTTTAACTGTCATGGCAATCTCCCCATTTCTTCCCCTTTTCTCCATCAGTTTTTCCTCCTCATATTTGCCTCAGTTTTTACTATTTCCCACAGTTTTATTTTGCATTTTAATCTCTCCCTTTCCTCTGTGCACCTACACCTCTTGGATCTGTCTGTGCCCTTATTTGTACCTTTTATAGTTCTTGTTCCATTTCTTTTATCCCTCTTTCTTCTTTTTCCTCACTACTCTTGCCATCTGCATGAGCTGTCTTCTCCATAAGACTTTTATCCTGTTCCACCAAGCAACTCCTTTGTTTACCTGTCACCTTTATTTAGAAGCAGAGGGGGATGAGCAAAATTGAGCAGAAATGGAAAGAGGTCAAAGGGTGAGAAGCAACTGAGGAAGAATGGGAAAAAAATCTGAGAATACTGGGAAATTAAAACCTTGGGTCTCTATGTGGGACTACTGCAAGGACAGGAGCCATATAAATGAAGTCTAAGGTCACTGATACTACTTAGGGCAATGGAAATTAAAAAATATAGCAAGTTATTGGAAAGGGACCAAAGAAGTTTAGGGATTCTACATAAGGGCAGCCATAACAGAACAATGAGAAGGGTAAGGGAGACCAGAAAATTGTCTCCACTGAAGTAGCTGCATAGAGGCAGCTGTATCCACCAGGAAGAAGTACAGAATTAACTAAAAAAAAGCCAACTTGGTGGAATCACAAAATCAATAGGCTGTATAACAGAAGGAAGAAATGCATGGCAACAATTAGGAGGTGCAGCACCCAGCAGGATAAAAGCACTCTCATCAAACTAAACAAACAACTCAGAGGATAAATAAAATCAACCAAACTCAAATATGAGGTAAGTTTGGCCTCCCAGGCCAAGGAGAACCACAAAGCATTCTTTAGCTATGCAACTTCAAAGGCAATACACAATTGTGTGCAGAGCTCATTGTAATTGGAGCCCCCTATACTGAGCCAGAATATATAGTAAACCTCCTGGCTGATAAATTCATCTCCAACTTTACCCCTCTCTCCCCCTCAACCTTCCCTCAGGAAATACATTCAAATATAACTCCTCCTACTATCACTAGGGAACAGGTCTTTAATGCTCTCTCTAAGACCAAGAACACTTCATCAGTGGGCCCAGACAATATCCCATAATGCCTTCGAAATAGCAAGAAACATGACATATTAGGGCCTCTGGAATTACTATTTAACTGTAGCCTCCAAACAGGCTTCATGCCTCATGAATGGAGAATGGCAACAGTCATCCTTCTGCACAAAGGTGGGTTATCCACAGAACCTGGAAACTACAGACCCATAAGTCTCACTAGTCCTATATGTAAAGCCGTGGGAAAATTATCATGGAAATTATCAGTAAACTTCCAGACACTGGATCCAACCCAGGTTTTGTCAAGGGCAGACCATGACTACTCAGGCTAGTGAACTTCTTTGAGAAGGTAACCAAAGCAATGGATAAGGGAAGAATGGTTCACACTGCCTACCTTGACCTGGCCAAGACATTTGACACAATAACCGACTTGGGCATTATTGACAAACTCAAGAAGTTAGGTACAAACTTGTATGTCACACGGTGGACATCCAACTGGCTCACACCCAGGAATTTAGAATTGGGGAGTCCACTTCTACAAAGAGGTCAGTTACAAGTGGACTCCCTCAGGGATCATTACATGGACCGCTCTTTTTTGGCATTTACGTCTCAGAAGTCAAGGTCAATGTTAGTGGTCTCTGGCTGACTAAATTTGCAGATGACTGCAAATTAGGCTCTGTCATTGAATCTCACACTGACACAAATGTTCTCCAGGAGGGGCTGACACAGACAAATAACTGGTGTCAGAGCACTGGACTAAAACTAAATGCCAAGAAATGCATAATAGTATCCTTTGGGAAGTCATCCATGCCTGGTGACTGTCATATTGATGACACAACTCTTAGAACTGACCCAGTAGTCAGGGACTTAGGGACACACATGGATAGTAATCTTGCTTTTGACCATCACATGTCTATAGTAGTGAGGAAATCATTCTATGTTGCTCAACTTATAAACAAAGTTATGGCATCTAAGTCCAAGGAAGTCATTGTTCCACTATATTTGGCATTCGTTTGACCTATCATTAAGTACAATGCCCCCTTTGGTATGTATCTAACCAGGCATATCTAACAACTGGAACGTCCACTGAGGTTCCTCACTAAAAGAATACAGGGCATATGTAAAATGTCCTGTGCAGTCTGCCTTAAGGCCCTATCCCTGTATTCTGCCTCCTACAGGCTTTTGAGGAAAGATCTATGCCTGGCATACAAGGCATTGTCAGACCTCACTCTGATGGACCTCCTGCATACTCACAAAACAAACAGTGCCAGAATTACCCATTCCAAAGACTTAAACCTTGCCTGTGATATAAATAAGACCTGCTGGAGAGATAGGTATGTATCCCAGAGACTACCGCATCTATGGAACAGGCTCCCCATCCATGAGAAGCAAAGTTCCTCCCTAACCCAATTCAAGTACAACTTGGACAATTGGATGGGGAACCAGAAATTCATCCCTGGTTTGGCACTTATGTCTCTAATGGACACAGGCAACCTGTAAATGGTTAATCTCCCAGGCCCTGCTTACACTTATAAAGGGTATCAGAACTTGTCAGAGATTTGGGATGCATGGCTAGCTTAAAACACCCTTGTGGTCATTATCCTAGTAAACACATATGAACCTATAAACTTAAACTGATAAAGGGGGGATTTAACAAGTGTGAACAGTGGGACAAGATATATTTCATTTTGATAACTCCAAAAAAGAAACAAACTGGTGAACTAACGAAAAAAGCAAGCAGACTGTAAGTACACCACACCACACCATTTATTGTGAGCGCTTTCGTCAGAGGCAATGCTCCAACTTCATCAGACAAAGCCAAGGCAACAAAGTACCACATTATATAATTACAAGTGGATCCAATTAAACCACTTAAAATTGGTATTCATTAAGTTAAACCCATTAAATAATGTACATTGGTTAAAAACCTCTAAATAAGTTATAAAGCAAATAGTTAACCTAATACAATATATATATATATATATATATATATATATATATATATATATATATATATATATATATATATATATATATATATATATATTCTGCATATAAAATGTATGTTGTTAAGACGTAATACAAAATATAAAAACACAAAGAATGACTATAAAAAATAGATAAATACATATAAGTGAAGAGGTAAACATTAAAAATTAACAAGGTATGATACCAATTGAACTAGGATAGTAAAAAGGATGAACAAATTATTGAAGCAAATATTGCAACATTAAAAATTAAAAGATTTTTTTCTCATTTTATACCACATTTAATATTTCATTTTGTATACATAGATGTGTATGTATCAAAAAATAACAAATTCGGCCAAGTGGACTAGTGCTTCAATGTAAAATAATGAATGTGACACACTATGTGAAAAGACAAACAATGCCCCAGATCCCCATCAAACTTTACTTAATAAGTAATAAAAGATAGAATAAAATAAAGAACTAAACCACCAGCTTTAAACACTACCTAGCAAGTGCTTTGAGCTTTAAAAGGCACTTAACTGATGTGTATTCATTGAGGCCCGGTGGTATATGTGCAAATGTGCAAACTTGTCACATAAACTCACATTCCTCTAGCTTAAGTTCTCATGGACCACCTCGTGTGTTGTGCTCTACCTGTTGTAATACAGCGAACACAAACCTATGAGTGGAGTAATCTAAAATCTGCTTTGACAATGCATTCGTGGTTATATTTTTGTGTATGCTATACTGGTGTTCATATATCCTTTGTTTAATTTTTATTTCAGTTTTACCAATATAGTATGATGCGCAGCCCTCACACAAAGCTACATAGACCACCCCTTTGGTGTCACAATTAAATTTACCTTCTATGGTGTAGGCTCTATTCCTAATCTGTAGTTTGTTCCCCGTTTTAATGAATTCGCATTGAGGGCAACCTCCACACTTTACCATGCCAGAACAACCTTTGTATACTTTCCTCTGTTTCTCTAAAAGACATTTCATGTTAGGTCCCCTCCTATAAGTGAAACGTGGGGCTGCTTCCAATATTTTACTAAGACTGTTGTCTTCCAAGATTATTGTCCAATTCTTGAGAAGAATATCCCTGATGTTCTTGGAATCCATGGAATAAGTGACAAGAAATCTACTTCCTGTGTCATGTATTGGGTCCAGCCTCTTATGAGTTACTTCTTCGGTAGTTGCATTATATGTTACTTCATAACCTTTTTGCACTTCTTCTTCTTTTGGCTGCTTCCATTAGGGGTCACCACAGCAGATCAACTGTTTCCATTTCTTCCTGTCCTCTGCATCTTCCTCTGTCACACCAACCACCTGCATGTCCTCACTCACCACATCCATAAACCTTATCTTAAGCCTTCCTCTTTTCCTTTTACCTGTCAGCTTCATCCTTAGCATCTTTTTCCCAATATGCTCTGCATCCCTCCTCAGCACATGTCCAAACCAACATAATCTTGCCTCTCTGGCTTTGTCTCCAAACCTTCCAACCTGGGCTGACCCTCTAATATACTTATTCCTAATCCTGTCCATCCTCGTCACACCCAGTACAAAACTTAACATCTTCAACTCTGCCACATCAAGCTCTGACTCCTGCCTTTTTGTCAGTGTCACTGTCTCCAACCCATATAACATAGCTGGTCTCACTACCCTCTTGTAGACCTTCCCTTTCACTCTTATTGGTACTCGTCTGTCACAAATCACTCCTGACACTCTTCTCCACCCACTCCATCCTGCCTGTACTCTCTTCTTCACCTCTCTTCTACACTCACCATTATGCTGAACTGTTGATCCCAAGTACTTAAACTCATTCACCTTCACCACCTCTACTCCCTGCATCCTCACCATTCCTCTATCCTCCCTCTCATTCACACACATATATTCTGTCTTAGTCCTGCTGACCTTCATTCCTCTTCTCTCCAGAGTATATCTCCACCTCTCCAGGGTTTCCTCCACCTGTTCCCTACTCTCACTGCAGATCACAATGTCATCTGCAAACATCATAGTCCACGGGGACTCCTGTCTGATGTCATCTGTCAACCTGTCCATCACCATTGCAAATAAGAAAGGGCTCAAAGCTGATCCTTGATGTAATCCCACCTCCACCTTAAATGCATCTGTCACTCCCAACGCAGACCTCACTGCTGTCACAGTACCCTCGTAAATATCCTGTACCACTCTTACATACTTCTCTGACACTCCTGACTTCCTCATACAATACCACAACTCCTCTCTAAGCACCCTGTCATATGCTTTTGCACTATAGGTCTAAAATGACCTGACAGCCTCTTTGTATTTACCTCTTGGAAGATACGTTCAAGAAAGCTTAGTGGGTAACCCCTCTTAAGGAACATAGATTTTAACAACTCGCATTCTATTGTGTAATCATTATCACCCGAAACCATCCTAGTGGCCCTTACTACCTGTCCTTTAACTATCGCCTTCTTCTGGTGGTAGGGATGGCTGCTTGTGAAATGTAGAAATGCATTCGAGTAGGTGGGTTTCTGATATATGGTGGTCCTGTATCTACTATTAACCCTGTCCTTAGACAGATGTACATCCAAAAGATTGATGGAGTCAATTCCCACTTGGAATGTGAATTCCAAAAAGTCAGTTAAATCAGTGATAGCTACAATAAAAGACTCTATTAGTGCAGCTTCACCTTTCCAAATGAAACACATGTCATCTTGGTATCTAGTATACCAAACCACATGATCCTTAAACAGGGTGTTGTTAAACAGAAAAACCTTCTTCCAATAGGACATCACACAATTAGCGAAACTACTACCACAGGGTGAACCCATCACAATACCTGTTTTCTGTAAAAAGAATTGTCCATTAAACCATAAAAAAATTGTTAGACAAAACTATCTCTAGGAGGGTTTCAATAACGTTAATGTCTCCACCATCCATTTCTTTCATGAGCAAAAATTCTCTAACCAACTCAATACCTAACTCCTGTGGTATTACTATGTAGAGATCTTTAATGAGTACCATGAGGAACATAAAATTCTCGTTAAATTCTAAATTGTTGATGTTCTTGAGGAAGCTCCATGAGTCATGGCAAATTTGTGGTTCAGTTTTTATAAGAGGTTTTAGCTTGTTGTCCACAAATTTGGCACTTGCATATGTAATAGACCCTCTCCCTTCCACTATGGGTCTAAATGGGGGATTGCTGAGGTTCTTGTGTATTTTTGGGGAGCCAAACAGTGTTGGTATTATCGGTGCTTGCATTGTCAAATATTGAAGTGTGTCAATATCTATGCTCCCTTCCAGGAATAGGTCATTAATAATACTGTTGATCTTCCTATAAGCGGCATTAACTTCATTTAGGCTAGCGTGCTCATAAACATCACTGTTTAGATATACATCCATTCTATTAACATATTCAGTCTGGTCCATGAAGACCAGACCTCTGCCCTTATCGGGCTTCATAACTCTAATGTTACATAGATTCAACAAGTTAGCAAAGTCTAACTCATCAGAAGAAATATTTCTTTTAACATTCATGCTATTAAGATTGTTAGACAGCAATGCTCTCAAATCCATTTCACAAACTATATTTCATTTGGGATAAAAATGAGGAAAAATTATGAAACATATAACTGGGTATGAGCATGGAGATGATAGATCTATAGAGGTAAGGGGGAGATAACTGAGTTGAGTGAGTACAATGAAGATAAATGATTATTGGGTATGATCTTATAAGGATGCAAGAACTGTGAATACTGTGAAGGTATTTAAATGTAAAATATGTAAACCGATGTGCCTTTTGAAGCAAACTGTATGTAAAGTATGACATGTTAATGTAAAGATATAAAAAAATAGTAAAAAATGCACTTTTCTGAGCCTGACTAATAGACTGCAAATTCTGCTCAGTCGTCATTATTAGCTTTTCCATTTCTTGCGAAGTACAAAGATTCTTGAATAATTTATAACAGAACTTTTTAATTTACTTTGACTTCTGTACAATACTTTTGCTTTATTGTTTTTGCTATCAGGTATTATTATGAGTATGATGTAAGTAATTTTTGCGTTATGCACCTCTGCATCAAAAAATGACTTGGTAACAAACCTAGTGATTGTGCTGGTATATGTTCATACACCAGACGTGACAATGAAACTCTTGTTTTTTTGAAACATCACAATTTAGTAAGATTATTCACAACTTTGTTTAGCTGTAGTTCTTGTTTGCCTTGCTGTTCATTTCCTTACTATTGCTGATCTCTGCCTACAAATCAGTGCTGAGTTTAGTCCTTTTCACTACCCTTTCAAGAAGTGTTTAAGGGGCTGAAAAGAAAATATTGTTACTAACTGCAGAAGGTTAGAGAGTTTGACCAACACAAAAGAATGTGTTCAAAAGACTAAAAAAAATAACTTGGCAAGAGTGAAAATGACCCAATTCAGAGAAGTCTAAATCGGTGCAACTATCGATTTATTTACATTTTTTACCAGGGGAGCGCACTGATCAGAAGTGCCTAATTTCAGTCTAAGCCTGGAAATATAAAAAAGCCAGAATTACATTTAAGAGATATCAAGAGTGTAATGAAAACACACATCTTCAAAATCCCATCTGGCCCACTGCTGTTGTGCTTTTAAACTTGGTAGCTTTTGAGTTTCCGGCCTGTACTATAAATCTGATTTTAGATATTCTTCTCCATCTTATTTCATCAGCTGATTCTACTGAGCATTGAGAGATCAACTGGGAAGGCCCTCCCTCTTTAGTCTCTTAAACCTGAATTATCTTCTGTTTCCTACCTTTCCACTTACTATAAAAAACACACTTTATTCAGCTGCTTTTACTGTATTTGTGCTTTTTCCTTTTTTATTTAGCTTTTTGCTGCATGTTCTTAAAGTGTTCAGTTGCATTTAATCTGCTGCACTTATAATTGCTTGTTAGTAGACTGATTACATTGTAACTGTTATGCTAAGCTTCTTAGTTCTGATTTAAGTGTTTGGGCACCAAAGTAGTTATCTTACATAAGAAAAGTTTATGGTCTACATTCTTGTGGCAGGAGAGGTAACTTACACCCTTCTGAGTTGGGAATTGCTGGTTGAAGGCCTATTGTTTCTCTTATTCTAAAAGTGTCTTAGTTCTGGTTTAAATGCTTGGGCTCCAAACCAGTTATTTTACATTAAGATAGTTTGTGGTCTACACTCTTGTGGCTGGAGAAGATAACCTATGTCCTACTGAGCTTGGAATTGCTGGTTGAAGGCTTATTTTTGTCTGTTATTCTAAAAGTATTTTAGTTCTGGTTTAAGCACTTGGGCTCCAAACCAGTTATTTTATATTAGGAAGGTTTGTGATTTACATTCTCATGGCAGTAGAGAGTATCCTATGCCCTTCTGAGCTCAGAATTGCTGTTGTAAGTCATATTGTGTCTCACTTGATTGGCTAGAGGGTTATCTTGTATAAAATTCTGAATCTCTGTCTGAGGCATTTGACAGCATTTGGTGACCAAGCTAATTAAGAAGAAGAGTGTTGCTGTTTTCTGCTAAACTCTACAAAAGCTTACATTACCATATCCATTGTTTCAGCCCTTGTTTCTTGCATTGTTCTTGTTACAGCTGTATTAATTGAGTGTTTGTGTTTTGAATATCTGTACTTTGACCTTTTTTACAGTCTGTAGTTAGAACTGCCTTGGTTCCACTTTGGTGAGTGTAGAGGGGTCCCGAATTATTTTCTGGCCCAGGATTGTGTAAAGGAAAGCAGAGTATGCTGTTTTTGATTGGCAGCAGGGCCTTGTTTGTGTTTTTTTTAGCAAATCCCCCTGCTATTTAAGCACCACAGTTGCATAACACTTGGCTCATAACCTACGAACAATCTAAGACTTACACTACCATATCCACCATTTCAGCACTTGTTTTTCACATTGTTTTTGTCTCTTTTGCATTACTTGAGTGTTGCTGTCTCAAATGTCTGCACTTGTTTACCTTTTTTACAGTACTTAGTTAGAACTGATGCTCTCTGTGCAGAGGTACCTAGCAGTTATCTGTATAGTCACCGATATCTCACAGCATAATTCCCCATCTGCGTAAACACCAATCTCTCACAGTGTACGTTTCCCTTAAAATACCCCTACTGTCTAGACAGATTTTTTTAAACTACTGGACTATCTAGTTTGCTCATAGTTGAGCATTGCTCATCGAGTACCTTGTCTTTTTTTTCCAAACACCTTTATTGAATTATCACTTGTGACATCGGCAAATTTACATTCATATAAAACTAATCAAACTATATTAACATAAACATTATACTTCACATATATTGCTACATATCATATAACCTATGCAATATTACATAAATTATTAAATTCTCACTTTTTTTTTTAAACAAGAAACATCTTCATTAAACCATCACTGACTTCATAAGCAATCATACATTCATTTACATGAAAATAATCCACACCAACACAATCCTAGTCACAAGTATTTTACATCACAAACCATACTGACACACTCCCAGTTGCCAACATTATACATCACGTATAATCTACCCAATCTTTCTCACTCAAACATTACATAGCTCATTAAAATCCTGCTGCCTTTTATGCCTTATTCCTCCCTTGAATGTACTGTTCTCACAATTCCCATTTTTTCCAATGTAGTTTTCTCCTACCCTTTTCTAAATATCTCAATTCCAGTTGTTTTATGTCTGTTACTATATTGATCTATTTGATATTTAAATTTCCCTCACTCTTTCCTAATAGATTATTAGCCATGGATATTCACTTCCCGACTCTATCTCTGTGGCCACCCTGGTTGAGATGGGTATTCTGAGGCATTGTAACAATTGCTTCATGTACACTGACAACCCACTTATTGTTAATAAAACAGATAACGTATGCAAGAGTGTAAATATAGTTTAATGTTGAAGGCAAAACTCTCTCATACAACCAAAACTACTCCTACAGAGGTTGTCAGTAACACTTGCACCATCCTTACTGCACAAGGTAAAGACCCTGCACATAAACCTACTTATGCTGAGGCACTTACAGGTAACTTTCCTAAAACACTAAGTACTCCTGAACAGTACAGTCAGAGAAAGGGTCCTCAGCCATCATGTAAACACTCTGTTAAAATACCACCCACAACTACACATAGTAACACTATATCCAGTGCTTCTACTGCTAAGCCGTTAAGGCAAACCAGCGCACAGCCAAGTTTTCTGATCATTGGTGATTCTAAAGTAAGACACATCGATATCCCCTCACTAGACTGAGTAAGGAGAGAGTCACAGTTAGCTGCCTTTACAAGGCTAGGATTTGTAAAGTCACACAGGCATTCAAGTCATTGAACCACAGGTACCTCTATGACTCGGTTGTAGTCCATGTGGGTGTTAATGACCTGAGATGCACCTCCCTTGACTATATGAAGTGAGTATGATCGAGTTCACTGTTTATGTGTCTCAGGCATGTATGAACCTAGCACTGAGCAGCATACTACCTTCTACAAGTATGATGCAGCGTTACCAGCAAAAAATGACTGATTTTAAGAACTGTCTTAGCTTCGGGTGTGACTCCAAGGGGGCTACAATGGCCTTGGAGGACATGGCTGACAGACCACACTGCTTTGTCAGAGATGTTCAGCACGCATCCCCTCTAGGGTTTTGGATATTGGCAAAGACATTTTCCACCCCCATAGTGCCTTTTTTAGGAAATGCCAAACTAATAAACCTCCTGGCTTAATTGAACCTATGAATAAATATATGAAATTGGTACTGCTGAATGCTAGAAGTCTTAAAAAGAAACTCTACTCCCTGCAAGTCTTCCTCTCCCTGGAAAGTGTAGGCATCTGTGTAATAATGGAGACATGGTTTAAAGTTGTGGAGAGTACCCCAGCAATGCAAGGTCATAATGCCCTTCACACCATTAGACCAGCTACAGCACAGGAGGGAACTAAAGGTGGAAGATTCTCAGTCTATATTAGATCCATCCTCGCATCCACACTAGTTAAAGTGTATGACCCACAACAACTCACCATAAACAGGTTCTAGTACCATATCCTTCCAACCTATAGGTCCCCTTCCATGTCCCAGAAAACACATACCTCTGTCAATGTACTAACCATTCAATCCAATACAATATTCATTGGGAATCTCAACTACAACTTTATAGATTGGGAATCCTATATACTTCTAATGCACAAACCCAAAGATTCTTAAACTTTGTTAATACCAACATCCTGGAACAGTTGATCTATTCCCCTACCAGAGGTACAAACATCCTTGACAAACATGGGGGGGTGGACTGATGTTCCTCACCCAATGTAATGTTTTGCTCGTCAGATCTGACCATAAGGCAGTATTGTTTGAAATAAAAATTAAATTTGGGGATCCAATGAAACCAAAGAACTTTAGGAACCATTCTAAGGTAAACCTCTCTGTATTAAGCGATACCTTGGCTAAAGTCCAAGCACCAACAAACCCAATAAACACTACAGCATATGCTGAGGTAGTTACAAAATCTCTGTACAGACATATTGATAGCTATCTAGGGTGAGCTGGACACACTTGCATTAAGAATAAGGCAAACTCAAAATACAAGCCACCCTGGTGAAATCACAATATCAATTGGTCATACAAAAAAAGAAAAAAAAATCTTGGCCAAGCACATGTGGAACAAAGTCATGCATACTAAAAGCCCCCTGACCAATCTAAACAGGCAGATAAGAGGATTAGTTTATACCTCAAAGTATATATTTGAAGAAAAAAGCATATTCTCAGGCAAAGGATGACCACAAAGCTTTCTACAGCTATGTCCATAACCTCAGGGGAAATACGCAACAATGTGCAGTAGGTATTGAAAATGGCATCATCCACACTGAACCAGAGGACATTGCCAATCTTTTGGCTGACAGGTTCAGTTCAAATTTCATTCCCCACTCCCCCAGATAGTCCAAAGAAAGTACTGCATACCAAAATCCCCCAACCATTACTAGGAAACAGGTCATCACTGCACTTTCTAAGGCCAAAAACACTGCATCAGTGGGCTCCAATAACACCCCGGGAAGCTTAATAAATAGCATGAAACATGTCCTCTCTGGTCAACTTGAATCATTTTTCAACTGGACCCTACAGTCAGGTTTCATGCACAATGAATGGAAGATGGCTACAGTCCTTCCCCTGCACAAAGGAGGTCCAACCACTGACCTGGGCAACTACAGGCCCATAAGTCTGACCAGCCTCATATGTAAGGCCATGGAAAGAATCATTATAAACATCATAAATGAGGACATAGGTAACCTGCAAATGCTGGACCCAGCATGATTTGACTTTGTTAAATGAAGGTCATGCTTATTAAATCTGGTGGATTTTTTGCAAAAGGGTCACCAAAGCACTGGATGAAGGCAAGAGTGTGCACACAGCTCACCTTGACCTGGTCAAGACTTTTGATACAACACCCCATCCAGGCATTCTAGACAAGTTCATTGATTTAGGTATAAACCCTTTTATCACCTGCTGGACAGCCACATGGCTCACTGATATGGCCCAGGAGGTCAAAACAGGTGAAGCCACCTCCACCAAGAACCCAGTCACTAGTGGAACCTCCTAGGGCTCGGTACTGGGCTAGATCCTTTTTGGCATCTATTTCTCTGAAATGGAAGCAAATGCTGACAGTTTATGACTGGCTAAGTTTGCAGATGATTGCAAGCTGGGGTTTACCATCAACTCCCCTGAAGACACTAGCATTCTACAGGAAGGCCTGTCTCTGATAACGAATGGTGCCTAAGCTATGGTCTTAAACTCAAAGCTAAGAAATGCATAATTGTACCCTTTGGGAAGTCAACAATTCTGACTAATTATCATGTTGATAATACTCCTCTAAGAGTTGACCCAGTAGTCAGGGATCTGGGTAGCCTTACCTTCGACCACCGTGTGGCCACAGTGGTAAGAAAATCCTTTTATACTGCACAACTTATAAGTAAGGGCGTGGCATCTATGTCCAAAGAAGTCATTGTCCCTCTGTACTCTGCCCGTATCAGACCAATCATAGAGTGCAATGCTACCTTTGATATGTACCTGACCAGTCATTTGTAGCAACTAGATTGACCTCAGAGATGCCTTACAAAAAGAATACAATGCATAACAAACCTGCTTTATGCAGAGTGCCTTAAAGCCCCCTACTCAGTCTCCTATAGATTTTTGAGGGATGACTATGCCTGACTTACAAGCACCCGCAAACCACACACTTATGAATCTCCTGCATATTTATAAGCCAAATAGTACCAGAAATTCAAGGTCTAGGGACTGGAATTTTGTCTGTAACTTAAACAGAACATACTGGAGAGACAGATAAGTGTCCCAGAGACTGCCACGCCTATGGAACAGGTTTCCCATCCATGTGAAGCTGAGTTCGTCTAATTCTCAGTTTAAGCCAGTGGATGGGGAATAGGAAATTTACATTGAGCCTGGCACCCATGTCCCTTATTGGCAGAGCTAGCCTATAAATGCCTGTCCCTCAATGTCCTATATACAACATTTTTCTTTTAGAAAAACCTGGCTAGGCTTAGAAAGGCCACCCCCCCCCCCAAGGTCATTAGCCTAGTAACAATCTATGAATCTATGAATCCATTTGAACCACTCAATCCACATGACTGTTACTCTTTTGATATCTTGGACTCTATATCATGTTTGACTTCTCACACTTTCACAAAATTGCGCAATTCTTGACTCATAAATTGAGGACTACTGTCTGATAACACTTCATTAGAAGTACAATGTATAAAGAAGATAGATCAGTACTATGATAACACTATACCTTATGATTTCATTATGTTTTCATATAACTGCATTATGTTAGTAATTCATATGTATGAAATGAATGCGCATTGTTATACTGGGGTGAGATGATTTTCACTTTCATCCTATGCAAGGTCATCCTTAGGTGAACATAAAATTTGTGATTTTCTGGTAAATCACCGAGTATTGAAGTACCTAAATAATGACATGCATTTGAGTTTTTTACTTCATACCCTTCGGAAAATGTATGCTAACACAAATCCTGTTATTCTAGTAACTTTCTACATTTATCAGAGCAATATGAAACATCTGTCCCTATTTTTTTACCTTTATCCCCCATTATGTTTTGTGTTTGTTCAGATTTCTTTGTAAGAGGTTGAGAGGTAGTCCTCCACAATCTACATGAACAGTTTGCCAAACTTTAAAGTGCACTGTGTTGTACATGGTTGCCCAGTTCATCTATACATAAGGCATGCCCTGATCCTATGAAGTTTCAGAAATTCGTGTAGTATAATTTCTTCCTTTTGATTTTGTTCCTCAATGTATTATAGACATTACAACTTCACACCTTTTAAGTGCTGTTCAGATATTCTCGGCCAACAAAGAATGTACAAAGCCCTTTCTTGACCCATACTAATTCCTAGATGTGACAGGAATTTTATTGTATACCTCCCTGCAGATAAACATGAATACTTACCCTGCTTCCTTTGAATAATAAACCCTGAATGCAAATATGCTGATGCTGATAATGGAAAAAAACATGAATATTTTGATATAGTAACTTAGCACTTTCTAACCAGTCACTCATTATTATGTTACATAACCACTGCATTTCAAAGTCTTCTTTTGTCTTAACTCTTAAGTTATTCCACCTTCTCAGTAGACACAGGCAATAAAAAATACAGAGTGAACTTCCAGATCTTTCTCCACATAGGCTTCATTACATTTTTGTAGGTATGCTGTACTCAGGGTTTTGACTGTATGCATTAATCTTCTTGGTTTATGTCAGAATTTGAGCTCATTTTTTTTTTTGCAAAGACATTAACATTCTTTGTAATTTTGCTGGAGCTTAATGAAGGGATGTCTTGAATACACCATGTAATGATGTGCTAACAATGGGAAAAAAACATGCCATTGATATAAGTATTGAAATATTCAGACAACCAAAAACAATAAAAAAATAACATCACCAATGACTGTATAACAGTATTAATCATACTTTAGTGCTTACATCCACTCTAATAATGGACTTCATCAGAATGACAAACAATAAATTCATTGATAATAAATAGTCTGAAATTAACAAGAAATAGTTTCAAATTAACACTAACAACTAATCAACCAATGAACACAAATAAATTACAGTCAATAAAATTAAACAGGTTTGCTTAAAAATCTTTGCTTTAAAAGAAATGAGTAATAAAATTTACAACTGATTTATGGATATAAATTTTAACACACATTTAATATACACAGCTTCATTTATGCCTGGTGCCCAACAAGAATCTAATTCCAACTGCCACATTATTTTTTCCAATAATATTTCTAAATTCCCACTTCTACCTGTATCACAAACTTCTTCCGTCACATAAAAATGTATTTCTTAAAGTTACCACACAACTTAGTATGCCTACAAATGGCACTGGTCTTATTTTTATTTTTAATTGCTTAAAAGGGTTCATAAATATGTTTACTTAATTTTCTCTCAATTTTCCCAAATAAAAGAAATTTCATCTATCACACAAAGCTAAGTCAACTGTATTACTGCTGCTACATGTATATCAGTCACGAGATTCAAAGAAAATCCCTATTAGCTATGCTGTTAATGGACATTTTAATAATATAACTGCATTGCTTACACATCCCGCAAGGGAAAATGCCATGGACAGACCTATCTGATTTCACATTTTTCTGCGGGCCCTGTTCAAATATACTTTTTTTATGTACATTTTTATGAGTGAGCAAAGGACTTGTGCAACAATATTTTCACATTGATCTACTACGCCTTTCTTAACTTACTATCTAAACTGTAAGTAATATGAAATGCGTGTGCATAATTAACTGCGCTTAACATGTCCTTGCTATTATCATTATCACTATTATCTGATGTCACAGTTTTCTCATTTACTATCACTGTTTCTCTGCCTAAAATAAGTTCACTACATTGATGTCTTTCATTCAAAATATCTTCTTTTAATTCGTTTAATAAACTTAAAAGATATCCTAGTTCTAAACACGTCTATTAACTCAAGTTTAGAACTAAATATTGTCTTTAGTAGTCAGTTTAGACATTCTAATCATTTGATTCTTACCCACATTTTTTACCAATAGTTTTTACAGTATTGGCATAGTGTGCTTGAGGATCATTGAAGGCCCTTGAACTATAAGCTGTCAATATTTCTTATTATTGAAAAAACAGCTATGCCTATCCTTTGCTGACTAGCATCCATGTGAAGAGTAACAAGTTTCATGTGATTGAATTTAAATATGGAAGCTTCTGTAACTCACTTTTTAACAATATACCAAAGTTTTTTTTTTTCTTGTTCTAATACCCAGAATCAAACAATGCCATACCCCAACAGCTTCCAAAGAGATAACATCACATATGATACATTTGGAATAACGCTTAAATGTTATGCGTACCATACCAAAGAATCACATAAGAGGTGACTTACCATTAAACCTTTGAATGTATGTGATTGTTCTGACTTTTGTGTGGATCCAGTTTGAGAACATCAGAAGCAATTCTTACATGTACCTGAAAGAAGAGACATAGATTTGAAACCTTTCAAACCTTTTATCCAAATTTATTTAGCAGTTGAATGTGATAAGACTCATCTTTTGATTGATAGAACCCTAGACCAGATCATTATGTATTCTGACATGTTCAAGACCTTCCGTCATCTTTGCTACTGTTCCTGCTTCACTACCTAATTGAAGGCCTGTTACGTTATCAGAAATCACAGCAAGCCACAGGACCTGTGTGCACTGGGCTTTAATTTCATCATACATTAATTCAAATATGCTGTCTCCACTGTTATTCTAAACTTCTACCAATACAAGTCATGTATTCAAACTATAAAAAGCTGTATTTGTAAACTCATGAATTTTGCTCTTAGAAATAAACACCACTGTACCACCCTTCAAAGGTCAAACTAGTTTTCTGTTACTAGTTGTCCCATCTTATTACTCTCCACTTTCAACTTCTGGTTTGTTTACAATAAGTACTGCCCCTCTATAAAAAGTAAGTTGAGAATCAGTTCTTCCCCTTACTTTTTAGAACACAAAATGACAATATTCTCACTCCCCAGGGACCCTCTTTCATTTAAGCTGTTGGAGAAAAGATCCTTAGCAAGCTTCTCCAACTGCCTAGAACTATACATACATACATACAAATATTTCAGGCATGAGCAATAATGCCTTTCTAGCCTGCCAATATACCAAAACAGTTATTCCCATAATAAGTGCCCATGTAGTTCTTAAAAATATCTAAAGTAGTTCTTGCTTTAATGTAATTTGGCAGCCTGTTCCATGCATCGGCTACTCTCTCAGAGAACCAAGTAGTATATTTCTAAATCCTATAGAATCGTCTACATAGATTTCCTAATGATTGTCTTCTACTTTTTGATAACCCCAAAAATTCCCAGAGAAAGATGTCTCTAAATGACCTATACCTAAATAAGGTCTCTTAACTATCTATACGAGACATTGTACAAGTTCAGATATTTTAGTATTTCATAATAATTTAAATTTTCACATCCATGGATTCCCTTGGTATATTTTCACTATACTCTTTCCAAATTATTCATACTTGTTTTCTTATAAGGTGTCCATACTGTTATTACATACTCAGGTTTGGGTCTAATGTAAGTAACAAACAATGATTTCATCACTTCTGATTTCCTAGACTTTATAAATCTTTTTGTACATCCTTTATTTCTATAACTATCATTAACCAATTGGTTGATATGATTAGAAAAAAATCAAAGTAGGATCTACCCCATATACCCTGGTTCTTAAATGAATCTACAGTTTCAATCACTGTGCGCTGTATTAAGTACTTGCCTTTCAATCTATGTCTCCTAAATCTGATATGCTTAATTTGTGATGTATTTATCAGTATATTGTTCTCCTCTGCTCAAATGATCAATTTAGACAAATTATTTTGCAGACATGCTCTATCTGTAATACATGTAAAAAATGTACCCATTTTCAAGTCATCTGCACACAGACTGTAGAACACCTGAGATGAAAAAGATAGATCTGAATGATAGAACCCAAACAAGTATGGACCTAGGGCAGAGCCCTGTAGGACACCCTGACAGTAGCCTAAAATTATACCTGTCCAGTGCCTTACTACAGAATTACGAATGACAAGGAATTTTGGCTGTGCACTGGTTTGCCTTATGGGCTTAGCAGTAGAGGCATTGAATACAGTGTTACTATCAAGAGTACATCAATATCTAATTGTTCTAATTTATTGATCAGTGTTGTGTTGACCCTATCACATGCTGAAGTTAAGCCTATATAAATCACATCACAGAACAATTTTTCATTTACAGCTGTTATTATATCGTTATAGAACATCATGTTATGGGTGACTATAGAGCTATTTTCAACATATGCATGTTGATATATAGTTTCAAGTCCCGACGTTTCCAGTTCTGACAATAATTTATCTAATATAACCTTCTCCATTATTTTTCCACAACACGAAAGTAGACTTACAGGTCTGTATGACTCTGGGCTTGGCCTGTTCCTCTTTAATAAGTGCATGTCTCCAGTCTTGAGGAATCTCACCATATTTATATGACCAAGACATAGAGACAGACACGTGGTGTCAAAGTTATGGCCTCAAGCTAAATGCCAAAAAATGCATAGTCATCCTGTTTGGGAAAAACAAAACACCCACAAATTACCACATAGGCGGCAGCCCCCTTAATACAGCAGAGGTAATAAGAGATCTGGGGACCCAGGTAGATAGTAATCTCTCCTTTGACAATCATATTGCCAAAGTAGTTAGGAAATCCTTCTATGTGGCCCATCTAATTACTAAGGGGTTTGCATTTAGAAATAAAGAGGTTATAGTGCCCCTCTACTCGTCACTCATCAGACCCATCATAGAGTACAGTGCCCCATTTGGGATGTACCTCACAAGACACTTCCAACAGCTGGAAAGATCACAAAAGCATCTCACCAAGAGGATTACTAGCCTCAAACATATGTCCTATGCAGCCCGACTGAAAAAACTCCGTCTGTACTCAGTGGCATATCGCTTACTCAGAGGTGATCTCTGCCTGACTTACAAACCCATGTCCAACTCAGAATTGATGGACATGCTTCACCTAAAGAAATCCAAGTCACTGCGAGCCACACGCTGTAGTGAGCTAAACCTTGCCACAACAATAAATAGAACATGCTGGAGGGATAGATTCCTGTCACAGAGACTCCCCATGCTTTAGAACAAAATTCCTAACTACATTAGGCAGAGCCCCTCACTAACACTCTTCAAGAGAAGCCTTGATGAGTGGAAGGGTAACAGAAAATGCACCCCTGGGATCACTTCATTGGATTTGCTTGTCAGAGGCTCAGTTAATTAATCAATGGGGCGGCGAAAGCCGACACACTCTGGCTAGGCTTATAAATGCCCTCGGGCAGATAGCCTAGTACCTACCTATGAACCTATGAAGTAAATAACAGATATAATGGTACTGGAAGTTCATTTCAAAGTGTTCACAGGTCATTATTACAAATCCCATCTCCCCTCTGTGCTTTGTATGGACCCAGTTTATGTAGTTCTTTTTCAATATAATCTAATTTGATTTCAGTATCTGAGGTTACCTGAATGTTACTAGGATAATGTATCGCTCTCTTTGTGGAACCAAACTGCTTTGCATAAGATTTTATAAACGTATCTATAATATCTTGAGTCTGTGAATATTTTTTAGAATCTGCACACAGTTTATCAATCCATATGTCTTTACTCTTACCACAGCTTATGTATCTATAAAATGATTTCTATTATGTTCAATAGCTTCATGAATTTTCTTCAATTTTTTCTCAACATTGTCTGACAATGTGTTTAATTTGTCTGTCCAGCCTATTTATTTCATTTTTCAAAGTTGTAGCTCTGCCTCTTTTCCATTTCTTATATTGTTTGCTTTCACCTTAATCAGATATATTTTTCTGGAATTTGTAATAATGGCCTAAGAACACTTTGGCATGAAATTCCAGTACCATTATATCTGCTATTTACTCCTGACATTGTATGCCTAGATCTTGATGTTAAACATTTTTTTTATTTTTTACATTCAACCAAATTATCTTTCAAAACTTTTTTCACTGAACGCATTACTCAAATTAGTTTTACATAGTGCCTGTTTGCTTTCATATAATCTGTTATTAATATTCTATGTGTTGGTTCAGATTTTAATTTAGCAGCATTATCTAGCAACAATTTAACTCTTATAACCCCATAATTAGTACACATCAATGGTGGTAAAACCTGACATGAAATAACTCTTAATTCCTTAATAACACAAATATTGTCTAGTATGCTCCTTTCCCTGGTAGGCTTTTTACAATTTGAAGTAGTTGTTGTTCCTGAGCATACATAGCAAATAATTTCCTCATTAATGTTATTGAATAAATATTATTCTACTCTGTTTATGTTAAATTTAAGCACCCCATCTAATAATATTCTTTTCTCCTGTGTTCCATGTAAGAAATGTATGAATTCCTCTAGGTCATCAACACTTGACTTTAGAGGCCTATACACTCCAGCAATTGTTATATTTTCCAGGGTTGTCTTTGTTGTCACAGTTACACAGTCTGTGTTTATTACATTTATTTAACCTACATGTATTGGTGTTATCACTGAACATATAATAATCACAGGTCTCATAACAATTTTGAATCTCTGTCATAGCACCCCACCTGATTTTTTGTTACAATGCCCATTACAGTAAAAACATTTATACCCTGACAGAAATGATTTCCAGACATTGTTCTTTAACCATATTTTCACAGACAGTAACAACATAAGTCTTGTGAGAATGTAGTAAATTTTCCAATAAAAAAATAAATAATTGCTAATGCTCCTAACAATAACAATCATCAGAGCTATATCAAATGTTGTTATCTGTGAACTGTTAAGTTTTCAACCTGGCAAAAATCCTGTCTTATTTTTGTCAAATATTGCAATATATCAGCTGTAAATATTCTCTTCCCTGGTCTTGACAGATGCACACCATCGTTACTAAAGACATGTGTGCCCAAAATTAGGTTTGGATGCTCTACATACTTCCATTTTATAAAATAGGCCATTTATTTTCATGTAGGCATTTACCCCAAAAATCTTTAGATTCATGGTGACCTGACACTCCTTTCAATATGTAATTGATGAAAAAATGTATCATAATACCTGTAGAAGCCATGCTGTCTAAGATGGCTATTAAGTTTCTTACTAATAGTCAGGGAGTCCTTGCAGATGAGATCATTTGTTGAAGAATAAAACAGATCCATACTTACTAACAGTAAGGTATTTTAAGGCCTTTCTCACATCCTGCATTTTTGCTCCTGGCAAGCATAACAGTATTTGATGTTCATTATCTTCTATGCAAGTGTAAATATCAGTTCCTCTAACAACTGAATCTCCATTTGCAAGTATATCATTTCTCACCAAATCTGAAGAATCTTCAACTTCTAAATCAGTAATATCTGCTCTATCACGTGTTACAAAGGAAGGGTCTGTATCACATTTAGTCTCATTAATCCCACTGTTTTTATTGCTTATTACATTTCCAGAATTAAAGTTCTCATCCAACTAGCTTTGTACATACACAGTTTGAGGCATGTTGTCATCTGTCTTTCTCCTCTTTCTTCTTGCAGTAATGTTCTTCAATCCTTCCAAGTTCAGTTTGGAGTTCTTCCTTTTCACCTGCCCCTTGTCTCTTTTTTTCTACCTTTTCATTTGGAAAAATAATGCCTTTTTCTTTAGACCAAAGGTTTTCCGATAGAACCGTGTTATCATTCCCTGTATTCTGTGTGTTACATAACAAAGCAGTGTCCCTTTTAGTATGTATTTGCTTTACTTTACAGACATTAATCATTTTTTCCCTCTTCCTTGTTATTTGCTGTGAGCTTCTTCCTTTCCTTCTTTTTTATCTTCTATGTGCTCTGAATCCACAGATTGCTGAATACGTGTACCCCGAATTCCAAAGTTGTCAGTGGTAGCATCATGTTCAGCAGGAGTTTTGTGATCTTTACTGGCAGTAGACACTTCCGATTCTGAATGTGTTCTATTTACACTTTGCCTAATATTATTTATCTCATCAGTTCAGACATTAATATATGCAACAACAGCTCTCCAAACTGTGCCAATTGCACAAGTGCAATCATCATCAGTAAGCCTAGATTTACTAATAATAATGGTAAGCAAATCATCCAACTTTTGGCATTAGGAACAGAAGTCACTAGTGTTACAAGGTGTTACCTTTAATGCTTGTGGTTTAGCAAATCATTAATGACATACTCATTTAAGGAATCTATTTTCAGCTAAAAATGAATAAATAACTCTAAAAGAAAAGGATAATCAAATTCAGTTTCCACAGAATTCAAAGAGATTTTAAGTTAACTTTTATGAGAAAATCAACAAACAATATATTTACCAAAAAAAATGTTTTGTTCACAGTGATCTGAATATCCTTTCTATGTGTATTTCTATGAGGAAAATCAACCAACAATATACAGTTAAATATCAAATTAAGTACAGTAAAGTCATTGCTCTGACCTACTGTACCAGTTGTGCTAGTCACAAAAACAGATTTGCTTTACATTGCATGCTGTCATACCTTGTTATAACAGTAAAGATCAATAAACTACAGATCAACACAGGAGTCTCAGATAAGCTCTGATAAGAACTATCTGCCCAGAGACCTCAGAAGAATAACAGATTGCAACAAGTTTAGAGAACAGATAGTCAGGTATCTGGGGCAAGCATCCTGCGACAGTTACTTTACTGACAAAGGATTAATCACCACTTTCACATTTTATGTCATATCCTACAACAGATGTCAAACTCTTTATTCAAGAAAAATATCTGTTGTTATTGTTATATATTTTCTTCTTTTATTTCATGTAAACATATACATATTGTACATTTTAAACATCCAATATTAACCCAAAAGTTGTTAAACTGTCAGTGGAAGAAATTTGCAATGTACTTTTATTATTTTTAATGAATCCCTGAAACAAACAGTTGTATATATGTTTTGCTACTAGACCAATTGCATTATTTAGCATTGTTTTGACTAACAGTGTGTTTTTATGGCACTGTGCCTGGGCCATAGCTGAAAAGGGTCCTCAGATTAGTCCCTATAAAAAGTTAACAAACAAACAAATAAATTCTACCCCAGACAAACCTTTCTATTGGCCTCTTTTCATTTTTGAGCATAAAGCTGTAGGGGGCCAGCCATCATCACAGCAAGTTATTTATTTATTTATTGACATTTAATCACCGGGAAAGTCTGTCTGGGTAGAAGCCCATTTTCAGCAGAGGCCTGGGGAGAAAAGCTCCAAATTATTGCAAGACATTTTAAGAACAATAATTTTACAGTCTTCAAAAATAAAATAAAAACATTTGCAGTTTAAATAATAAGAGCAAATTAGGCAGTATATACAAACATTGGTTAAGATTTGATACAAGGTATATGACAATCATTTAATATTTAGATATTTAGACAGTTTGTAGAGAAATTAAAAGTGATGAAGGTCTCTAAGGCTGTATACAAGAAGCTCAGGATACAGTGGATTAAATTACCTGGACAGATGTGCAATTATACATCCAGTGTCCAAACCAACATCCACATGCTTTTAGAGAGGCAATTAGTAGCTGTCGTGATCCTATATCTGGACGGAATCTATACTGGTCTCTACTGAGGATTTTAGTATGCACTTGTTCCAGTAACTGATCCAGTAACCTTGAGATAATGAGCGCTGGAAAAGGTAGGTCTTTGACTGGTACATTCCTGAAGATAAGAAGGCTTGGGGAACTGCCCCACTGCATAAAGCTACTAAAATGTGAAAGGATAAAAATGGCTGTAAAACAGTTCCTGGATTTGAATGTGATTCACTTAAAAACCATAGCCAAACTATATTTACTGAACAAGTTCAAAGTGGCTGTTCTGCTGTAAACAGAGTAAAATAGTAATTTTCACCAACGTGGGAAACACTTTGTCATGCCAAGAAGCAGAGAAGCAGAGGCATCAGACTAGCAAGCATCAAAATGCAAGATACTTGTACACACTACAAACTGGCAGAGCCATCTCTGTCCTCCCTGTGTGGCAGCTGCATACATATAAATAATAATAATAACCTCTGAGAATGTTTAATCTTGGAAAAGAAAATATTTCTTCATCTCTGTACAAAAGCACCAGTTCTGCTTTGTGTAGAATAGTTGCTTTGCAAGTAAAAAGCAAATGCAAGAGTAGCTTTGCAACAGTTGCTTTCTGTAAGTAGTATATCAGTTAATCATGTCCAGTTCTAAAAATGGGCTAAGCCACACTAGCACACACTGGAGCATGTGCATCAGCTCTGAAACGGTGTGCCCTGGTGTTTGCCTCAGTAAAATGAAGACACTTTTTTATTTGAGAGAGGTTGATGTATTTGTGTGCATATATGCATACAAACAGATGTAAGGGAAAAAAAAGTTTGTGCTGGTGTGCCCATAAAATCTCTGACCCCACAATTGCAGTAGTGTTACACAGATAGTCAATCAATACCTTACTGCCAAGCCATCTATTCCAAGCACTTGCAATCGGTTGCTACGAGCAACTGATCTCAGGACTTTCCCGGCAATCTCTGATCATGTGATTAAAGACTACTTGGTGGGAGCAGCAGACTTCTGCATCTTCAGGGACTTTTTTGTTTGTTTGTTTCAGTATGTACATATTTTAAAGCTTAGCTTAAATTCTGGCACTGACAAGAAAACCAGATGGAACTGTGAAAAGTGTTAACAGTGCACACTGCCCCCAGCAGAATAATGACAGTACAGGTTTTTTTCCTTTTACTTTACTTTACCATGACTGACACTGGGGGTGGGAGTGAGGGCAGACTTTTCAACTGTCCCTGATTTTGCTTATATCTAGATATGTTCCTTATGAACTTTGTTTTTCTGGCAAATTGTTGAGGATTACTATCAGTGTACCTCTCAAATGTGCATCATTATGAGGAATGTTCCTTATTATGAGATTTAAAAATTCTACATTCCACATTGAAACAGTATGACTCACATTCTTTGTTAAGAATGTTTAACAAATATCCATGGTAGATAATGCTGAATAATATTGAAGCATATTAATTCATTGAAAGAAATGAATTTAAGTATGTGAGCTTCCTCCTTGAAGTTGTTACTGAATATTCCACATTTTGCCAATTTGTTCCACATTGTGAGAGGTACTGTTTCACAATATGGAGGTAGAAGGTTGGCAGTTATGACAGTCACTAAATAATGACAGACATTTGAATTTCAGACTTCCTCTTCTTCATGAAATGCAAGCCAATGTAGAACCTGTTATATTTCTAAGTCTATACAAGCAATATTTAACATCTGTCCCTGATTTTGGGTCTTTGCCACCCATTGATTGTTGGCCATGACAATGATTGTTGAGCTAAGAACTTGAACATTATTGAGGGGGTCCTATAGCAGCACCTTTATCACTGAAGCAGTGACTTATAATACATACTGTGCCGGTTTTATTACTTCTGGAGATACCGCCAGAAGTGGCTGTCTGTTTGGGACGGGGAGGAAGCATAGCTCTCAGTTATACCTGTTATGAGGAATGCTCCTCAGTCTGTCACTTTGAATGTTAAAAATTCAATGTTCCATGCTATTCCACCTTGAAAGAGTTTACCACATATTCATCATTATGATTTTTTAACAACTAGCCATGGTAAATAATATTCAGTTGTAAGTTTATGAAAATAATTATATGAGGAAGCAGTTATTTTATTTATCATGATGTGAGCTTCCTAGTTGTTAATAAACATTCCATATTTTGTCCATTTGTTCCATATTGTCAGAGGTAATGTTATGTTTCATAATTTAGAGATGGAGGGTTAAGAGCTATGGGAAGTAATCCATGAAACAAAGAATTTGCTATTGTTTGTTGTGTATGAGGACTAATTTTATTGTCTGAAAAGACCAAGCTGAATTATATTATTCTGATGGGTTGTTATTTTACTTCATTTCCTGGCAAAAATATCAGATCTGTTGGCAGTGGAAACAATACACACTGCACAAAGCATAAATGCACTTTATTTTTCATTTAATTTCATGGCAGTTGACATGAGGATGGGGTGTCCTATAGCAGCAAGTGGAAATATATTACTGTGGCTGTCATGTTTTTTTTTTTTTTCTTCTCAATGAGACTTTTAAAAAAACAGATAATGGGTATTGTTCTTTTGTGGCTGGTGATGTATGAATGAAATCTCAGTTACATGATTGCTTCTGAATGATTAATGATATGGTCTGTTGGGAGAAAAGTATCTATCAAAGAACAATATAGTTGTTATAATTATATGATTCCTTCATAGTCAAAATTAGTGTACCATCTGAAAAGGGATATATTGCACTTTGTTACACTGTATTTTTTTAGTACCAAGTATCTAATTAGAAGTCACATTTTTTTTATTTTGAACTGCCTTTGGGGAACTGACATATGATCTCTTATGTTTAAATGGTCTTTTACTGGGTGTTTGTTGTCATAGTCAGCACTATTATTGTATTTCACCTGAGTGATATTTAATCTCTAATGTCCAAAATATATAAATACTAAGTTTGCAATATGTCAGAAGTGAAATTCCTATACATTTCATCAGGAAAAAAAAAAAAAAAAAAATATATATATATATATATATATATATATATATATATATATATAAAATGCTTTCAAGTGGCTAAAGCTGTGGAGTTAAATTTCAGGATATGCTGCACTGGAAGCTTTGAGATAGGTATTATAGTCTTAAGTAGGTTTTGTAGTGGAATACCTTGTTATTAGCTGAAAATCTCAAAAAGACTTTCAAAGACAGGCCCCAGTGGCTTTTGCTCATGTGCATTTACTGCTACAGTCAGACATTTTGCATTACACTTGGTCCATAGGAATCACAGGAAGTACAAGGCAATTTACCAAAGGCAATGTGTGCCTTGTCAATAGCCACCCTTAATCTATACCACCCCTTTTTAAGGATGGTGAGGCTTGCAACCCCCAGACTGCAGTTTTGGGTATCCATCCAATTGTCTAAGCTATGTTTGAAGATGGACAGAGAATCACACTGCTTGACATACAAGGGGAGCCTATTCCAGTGCAAGGGGAGGCACTGGGAGTTGAAGCTATCCTTCCATTTAGTTTTATTTATTTTCCAATGTAAATTGTGATAGGAATATAGCCAGATTAGTCTAGCTGTTTTCTATATTTCTGTCAGACTGTCCTACAATGTTGTTTTAAAGTATTTTCTGTGATTTCTGAACTCTCTATTATCACTGTGTTGAATTGATGAGTAGTGTCTTGTGTTTTTATTATTTATTATTAAATATTTTAAACCTTTTAACTGTGGCTGGTTTGTGTAGAGATATTTAAGCTCTCAGAATACTTGCATGTATTTGGTGATATTGTATAAGCCACTCCAATAGCCTTAGCCCTGGGTTACACTTACTATTTGGATAACAGTAATAGCACACAGTGGAATTTGTCACCATTTGGGAAGGGCATTATAGTAGCTGATAAGTAGTGGTTGGTGGCAGTGATTTCTACCTTATAGTCTGGGCAGGAGGGGGCATAGCTGGAGAACCTGTGCCAGCCTTCCCCCGGAGTGTCTGTGTGTTTGTAAATAATTCATATCTGAAAGTGTGTGTGTGTCAGCTACTTGGGCAGGGACACAGAACACTGGTTGGACAGAGAAGGAGCTGGAGGTTTTGGCTTGACCACTTGGCTGAGATCTGTACCCTATAGTTGTGCGAGTGGGGAGTCTTATTGGGGATCTGGAGAGAAAGGGAGAAACCAGCTCCAGACTGACTATGATCTCTGTGTGCTCTTAAGAGAAATTGTACTTTACTGTGTGTGTGCTTGTTATCCTCCCAATGTGGATGCCTCTCACTGGTGCTAGTGGTGAGGATTGGGCCTCCTTGATTACTGGGTCAGTGCATGGGCGTCACAATGGGTCTAACCAGAACAGAATGTAGGGGGAACAATAACTTCCTTGATTTTGGAAGAGATGCCTTTGGCAATTAGCTGTGATATTTACACAATTTTCTAACTGCAGTTACTACATGGTGATCAAAGGGTACCAATAATTTATGTGCCCAGATTCCTGATAATTGTCTTACTAGATAATGGGGTGTTATTGATGCAATAGGATGCAGGAATTTGATATTTTCCAAAGGAGATGGTAAGGCATTTATTGGCATTTAGTTCAACCCCTTTTTCAGTGTACCAGGAGTTTTACTCATACTAATTACTTTTGAAGGATATCAGTATTATTTGTTGGTTCAACAACTGCCCCCAGCTTACAATCACTGGCAGCCTTTGTTAAGCAGACATCTTTTTGTCAGTTTAAGGTCAGAGAAATAAATGACAATCAGGAGTCAGGCCAATACAGAGCTATAGAAGATGTCATTGATCTCCATTTTCCTGATGGATTAGGAAGCATCATTGACTTAGGGGACTCCAGTAGTGATTGCCCTTTTCCTGGAGGTAGACTCACCTATACTGACTTCTTGTGTGCTATCTCTAAGCCAGATGGCTATCCAGTGGGTGGCATATGACATTAACAATGTGCATTCCATTCAAGAGTCAGTTTGCAATCCATCTTACCACATAGGGGTCAATATTTAAGGTCATTAACTTATTTACAATTCCATCATATAGTATGGTGTTGAATACTTTGGCTAGATCCAAGTAGGAGGCATGGACAGTGTGACCACTGTCTACTACCTCTGTGACATTTTCAAAAGAAGCTCACAAGACTAAGAAGTTATGACCTGCCTTTAACAAATCTGATAATCTGATATGAAGTAGTTCAACCCTGATCACATTTTTCATATCATACAGGCAAGACTCATAATAGGTCTGTATTTTCCTGGGTCAGTGGTGGGGCTTCCCTTACATGGGGGCATCATTACCACAACATGCTAGGATTCAGGAACATAGCCTATTACTAGGTTTAGGTTTCACAACTTAAGGAGAAGATCAGTCAGTGATTGCTTGGCACTGTTTATTAGATGACCCTATATAGTTCTGGGACCCAAAGAAGAGGGGTTTTGGCACTGGAAGGTGCTTTGAGGAGATGATCCATTGAGATGATGGGGAGGAGTGACTCAGGGATGTTAGGAGTGGAGATGATAATTTCAGGTGAGTATTGGTAGAAAACATGCTTACAAGTATATTAGAAATGTACTTTATACAAATATGATGTACTATTATAAAGAAGTTTAAAGAAATGATGTGACTCATTCCTTAGTCTTCTAACATAGCTAAAGAAGGACATGTGATTTTCCTTATCTTTTGAAGATAACCTAAATTCACTGCATGCTTTTCTGGTCCAAACAGCTGCCTTCTGTTTCTTTGTGAGTTGTTTTTTTTTAAATTCTCTTCATGTTGAGAGGTTCTGGCCTTTCAAGGTAATTTAATATGTACTGACCAGAAGGATGATTTAGTTATTATATGTACTGCTGTATTTGGTTCTGGAGGGAACTCTTCTGTCATTGCATTTCTCTAGGTGAGCATATAGATCCCTGGCATACATGGTTGAATATTCCAGGTCCCTTGTTTATTTATTTCCTTTATTTACTTATGCTTTGTTGACTATGTTAGCCTGACTAGACAAGTGCCCTCTTTTCCATGGAGACCCAAGCTAGTATTCATACTGAGTAAGGGAATTTAGCAAGGACATTGGGGAACTTGCCTTACTCTTTTTAGCCACTAGCTGGTGATGGAGGGCTACTACCAAGGTCAGTGTTTTCCATGCTGAAGGAAGAAATGACAGAGCAAAAGTAAAATGGGGTACAATTGTGGATCGTGTACTGGGAGAGGTAACAAAGGAGGTGTTGCCAAATGAATCAGGAAAGGGAGCGGGATTACCGGAGGGTGCTGATAGCGGTTTGGAGGCATATTTGTCCCATGGTGTAGTTGGTTTTAAAAGCACATTCCTGCAACACAGTATTATTGTGAGTAGAAAGAAAACTTTTTCATATGCAGAAATGGTAAACAAAGTCAAGTATGATGCCATGCTTGAAGCTGAAAGAAAAATAAGGACTGATGCAAGGACAATAAAACCAGATGAGAAGACCACTGTTGAGAATTAACGCAAAGACCAATAACACTGTTAACACGTATGAAGTTATGGACTATATTATTTTACCTTTGGGGTTTAAAGGGCATAAGAGCATTTTTACACTTTAGAAGACTTTTGTGATTTTACCTTTGAAACGTTTACATTACTTGAAAAATTTATGAATGAAGTGGAGAAAAAAAGAGTTCATTGGCACTATGGAATGAATATGTTTTGCAGAAATTGGGATAGAGTTAAGGAAGAAAATACATTTGGAATTAAAAACATCAGACATAGAGGAACTTGGTTAAAGACTTTTTTCTGTCTGTTTATAATAAGGTGCATGAGGTTAAGAATGGACCATGAAGTAACCTTTGGACAGATGAATGAGAAGTGTGGGTGGTGCTGGGTATGCATGAGGGGAAAATGCAGTATATTCCAAATGTTGTAAATGTGACTGGGAACTGGGGAACAGTGAGTCACTGTGGTCAGCCTAAAATGTTTTTTTGGGTGAAGATGCCTGGCATCGGTGCAAGACTGTAATAAAATAAGATGGGGTCAGTATGGGGAACAGGGACATAC
This sequence comes from Protopterus annectens, assembly GCF_019279795.1. NCBI lineage: Eukaryota > Metazoa > Chordata > Ceratodontiformes > Protopteridae > Protopterus > Protopterus annectens. The sequence goes on along the minus strand of NC_056728.1, from coordinate 1,835,200,610 downwards.
CACTAAAAACTACAGGTCTAAGTAGAAAATGCAATGAATTTGGGCATTTTGGTTTGACTGTCCTATACTCAACAAGAAACGTTTAGAAAAAGAAGACGAGTATTTCAGAAGTAAGACAGTCTCCTAATATATCTGGAGATACTGGTGGAAAAAGCATTATGGGGGAGATAACTGAAGAAGAAAATGTAACTAATATGGAAAAGGATGATGGGAATGAGGTAGGAAATGTTTTACAATGAGAAAGTATTGCAGTGAAATTTAAAAAAAATGGATATCCAGCAGTAGAAAGTGAAGAAGGGAAATGGAGAGTTTGAGACAGGAAAAGCACAATAATTCAGTTGGAGGGAAGGTGCGGAGAAGGAAACTAAAAATAAAAAAAAATGGAAATAAGAAAGATGTAAAAAAAGGAAAATGGTGACCTAAAATATAGCAGTAAATGTGAATAGCATTCAAAATGTTATTAGAGGTGTGACAGGGACTGAATGGTGTAAAAATAAGCATGGCGGTCATATGTTTGTTACATACAAGATATCTGAAGGAAGCAAAAAGGAAACAACTGAAGTAATATTGAGTAAAAAGATTGTATGATCAGTGGGGAGCAATATGTATTCGGGAAAATAAGTTTTTTAAAAGAGAACAGATAAAGATATTGGTTGTATTGGTAGTAGTACTTGGAATACTAGTGGTATGTGATATAAGCAAAAGGGAAAGATGTGTAAGAATAATTGTAGTTTATGTATGTATTAATAAAACAAAGAGGAAAAATGTCTGAAGAACTTAAAAACCTTTGTCCTATTAAATATCTCAATTACTGTGGTGGGAAGGTTTAACTGTAATTTGAGAAAGGAGAAAGGAAAAATAACACAAGATATTAAAGTAATAAGAGAAGTTCTAAGGCATGGACAATTGAAAGTAGGAAAAATATAAAAGGGAGACCTTTAGAAATGAAACATTATTATATGATAAGCCTGACTCATCTCATATGTTAAGCCATGGAAAAAATAATCATGGAATTGATAAACAATGACACAGGAAACCTTCAGACATTGGATTTAACTCACTTTGGTTTTGTCAAGGGCAGGTCATGCCTACTCAACCTGACGAATTTCTTTGAGAAGTTCACAAAAGTAATGGACAAGATCAAAACACTACATACTGCCTACCTTGACCTGGCCAAAGCATTCAACACAATACCCTACTTAAGTATTGTGACAAGCTGATGAATCTTGGCATAAACCCACATGCCACCCACTGGATAGCCATCTGGCTTAGAGATAGCACACAAGAAGTCAGTATAGGTGAGTCTACCTCCAGGAAAAGGGCAATCACTACTGGAGTCCCCTAAGGCTCAGTACTGAGGCAGCTCCTTTTTGGCAGTCACTTCTCTGAAGTGAAGGCCAATGTCAAGGGCATCTAGCTAACTACGATCACAGACAATTGCAACTTAGCAACAGTCACAGAATCCCCCAAAGACACAATCATCCTCCAAGAAGGTCTGATACAGACTAATAACTGATGCCAGAGTCACAGTCTAAAACCCAATGCCAGGAAATGTGTAGTAGTATTTTTTAGATAACTGAGCACCCTTGGAAATTACTGCATTGTTAACACACCTCTAAGAATTAGCCCTGTGGTCAGGGATTAGAGAATACATGCAGACAATGGCTTGGCCTTTGACCATCATGTGTCTACTATAGTAAAGAAATCATTCTACATTGCACAACTTATAAGCAATGGTATGGCACTTAGGTCCAAACATGTCATTGTTCTGTTGTACTTAGTTTTCATCAGAGCAACCACTGAGTACTTTGCCCCTTCAATAAGTATCTGGCCAAGCATTTGCAACAACTGGAGCATTCACAGAGGTCCTCACAAAAACAAAATATGGTATAGAAAACATGTCCTACAAAGACCACCTCAAAGACTTATCATTGGACTTGGTCTCCTACAAACTGCTGAGGGGTGATCTATGCTTTGCCTTCAAAGCAGCCTCTGATCCAGCCCTTATGGACCTGTTGCACATCGGTAAACCAAATAGCATCACAGACACCTGATCTAGGAACCTGAACCTTGTTTTCAACATAAATAAGACACGTTGGAAAGACAGGTATGTGTCTCAGAGACTACCCACCCTCCGGATTATAAATTTATCACCGGTCTGCCACTTATGCCCCTATTAGAAAAAAATGCTCAACCACTCATAACCAGGTTATATCCCATATAAAATAAGTGGTATCTTAACTTGTCAAATGCAGTTGAGAAGCATGGCTAGGCTTAAAATGCCTTTTAGGGTTGTTAACCTAGTAATCACCTAGGAGATTATGGAGATATGTTGTATATTCAAAAGATATGAAAGTAATAACAGGTGGGGTAAATTGTCTGAGTTTTCACATCATAGAGCTGTACGGGTTAGAACAGGGGATGAGAGAGAGAGAGAGGTAAAAAATGAAGGGAAAGGAATAAAATGATTGATTGGAGAAGCTGCTAAAACAGATGAGATGAAAAGGGAACATAAGATTTTATATGAAGATGATATGACAATGAGAGTGCATTATGAAGACTGGACAGATTGGTGGAGTGCTTATAAAGAAAGATACAAAATATTTTTATTGTGGAAAAGAGAGGGAGAGAGACAGAGAAACAAAGGAACAGGAGATTATATACCTGAATTATAAAAAGACATGGAAAAAATAGAAAATATGGTGACAGAATAAGATAAATAAAAAGAGAGCTGTATGAAAAACAGAAATATTAAAATATTTTGCTTGGACAAAAATTATTTTTAAGAGTAAAAAAAGAGGACGTTTCACCTTCTTTTGGAGTGTAGGTAAAATAAATGAAGAAAGAATGGATACAATGTTTGATGAAAAATGAAGTATTTGATATAAGCAGGGATTCCAAGATGGTGGATGTCCAGTGAACACACTCTCCGTGAGGCTCCTAACAAATTTTCAAATATAATATAGTCTAAGCCAAATATCCATCGACAAACTACTGCAAATGTGAAGATAAACATAGAATGTAACTGGATCTGGGAAACAAAAGTCAAGTTTAACATGCTTCCTCTAAAGATTATTAGTAATCTAAATAACAAGAAATCAAGAGACTCCTCATCACATGTAAACTTGGGCCTGAAGACAGAAAGAGTAGCATGTGAAACCTCAACTGCAATATTAAAATATCCATGGAAGCAGAAGGAATGGAAACTCAGACTTCAAAAGTTAAACTATCAGCAATAGCTTCACCTAAGAAGGAAGTTATAGCAATAAGATAAAAAACAAGGAAACTACAAGAATCTTCTAAAACAAGTGTAAAGCAGAAATCAGAATCTAATCTCCACATGGATGAATTAAAACTAGCACTCTTACCACTACAAAATGCAATACATAACTTCTCTGAACAACTATACAACTTCGGAAACACACTTAACCGTATAACTGACTGCATGGATGAAATTGAAACCAAAACACAAGCTAATGAAATGCTAATCAGAAAACTACACGAGAAGCGGAATGGCCAGAATGAAGTAATATCAGATATACAAAAAAATGTATCGATCTTGAAGCGAGAAGCAGACGAAATAACATTATTTTAAGAAGGCTGCCTGAAAAATATGAGTACGATCAGCTAATTCCAACAGTGAAACAAATATTTGGAACCTTACTACACAACAAGGAGAGCTCTAAAAAAATAGTAATTGAAAGAGCTCACCAGTCAAGTTATAAAAAGCAGGACACTAATGAACCAAGACAAATATATGTTAAGCTCCTAAATTTTCAGGACACAAAAAATCCTACTTGCAGCCAAAAGCAAAACCATGTAGCCTGGAACGGATATAAAATCACACTAACACAGGACCTTCCCCCTCAGATTAAACACAAGAGACAAAGCATGTCTCCGTACTGTGCTGACTTAATAAAACGTAAAATTAAGTTTCAAATGAAATTTCCAAATACTTTGACTGTAAGTTTGTAATGGACTCACCTAAGGAAACGAAGATTGCTTTCATTAAAGCATTTGGTAAAGCTTCCGATTCCTAATTCCAATCCTCACATTTCCATAAAGTAGGCCAATTCCTCTGTTTTTCTTTCTTTTTGGCTTTTGATGCGGATAGATGAATTGGTTTGAACAGCACTAAATATCTTTATTGAAACTGGAAGTAAATCTGCATAAGAGACGGGATCACCTAGGATCAAAAATACAAAAATAGTTTCTAACCAAACAACGTTAAAGGTAAAAGCACTCCAATACATCATCACGATCAAGCACTATTTGCTCACTTTATCTACAGAACCAAGAGCGTTATTTCCTAATGTCATATAAATGAACTATTTGAAAAGAAGAAAACGAGTTTAACTATGAGGAAATGCATAATTTCTTGTCTTTGCCATAGAGTCAGTAAGAGAATGTTTTTTTTCTTTCTTAACAGAATACGGTATTAGTGTTACAAGAGCCAAATAGAGGAACCATTGTATTAAGGCATCTCCATATGCCCATGCTGACAAGAGCAGTACAACAACTGAAGTCTAATTGGGCAGAATAAATACTATATCGGAGAAAGAATTTATAAGTGAAAGGAAAAGGGAGGGAAGAGGTAGACAGACTATAATGATGAGACCTTAATGGTTTTGTCATATTATGGGTTATCCGCTCTATCTGGCTCCAGAGAAATAGTTTGAAGATCTCAACATGTATATATAAATAGCAAGGCAAGCATGTTGCTCTCACTTTTGTACCTTAAAATGTTCTGAGGTCAAGGACTTTTGCTTGGTCGTCAGAAACTTGCCTTCACTTTTGTTGTTAGTTGACAGGTTCTTGCAGTCAATGTTTCATCCTAACTATGAGTTAACTTCATTTTGCTTCACTAAGTGAATGTTGGAAAAAAATGTTCAAGGTCCAAACACTTCTTTAAGCATAAGTTTTGATACAAGAAAATCAGTGTTGTTCTAGTCTGAAAACATATAGAAGGTTTAGATGTGATTTTTTTTCCCCCCCGGAAATTAGATTAAGCTATATGTCTATTCATGTTGGGACTGGCATGCAAACATTCTGATGTGCTCATTTTATTTAATTGAAATCAAACTGTATAATTTAAGCTACTAACTAATTACATTCATGTGACGCCCTCACGCATATCCGTAGTTAACTCATACTAGTGCCTCCAGGTGACAAACGTTGATTGTTCATTTTTGTATCAGTGGTCTCAAGGCTATGTTATGTATAGGATTTTGGAGTACCTCATCTTAAAAGCCTACACAGTGACAAACTAGGCTTCATTGGAGTTTTATCTCTGCCTATTGCAGGTAAAGAGATATTAAATGTTGTTTCCATGATAGTAATTTATACAAACATCGTTTTCATATCTTTTCTAAATGTCTCAGCAATCAAGTAACACAGACAGAACTCCCTAACCTTACGTGAAAGCATTTTGCTGGATGAACAAAATGCTGTGGTCCGTTTGTGTATAATTTGGATGATTGCTGAGATATTGGAATCTGTTTACAAAATACTACAACCATAACAGTTACTGTGATATATAAACCTCGGTCTAATACCTAAAACTTAAAGAATACTACCACTGCGAAATAGTTGGGCTAAAGGGTTTGCTATTTATACTTCTCTCATAACCTTTATGGTTCCAAAGAGATGAAGACTGGTTTGAAATGTGAAGAAATAATTTGTTTCTGTTAAAAGAGTTAGGCTTTTGTTTATATACAAACACTGATTAGAAATATACAAGTACTATTTATAGATATGTCTGTCTAACTTGGATATCTATATGATTGTAATGTGGTTGATTTGTAATGATCTACATATGTCAGCTATTTATATGCTAACTAGAACCATGATTAGAAGTCTAAATGTCATATTATTATTTTATTTCAATGTACTTCATGCCACTAATATACTACAAATAAGCTAAAACTACAATAATTAAAATTACCAGTCTATTGGTGACCTATAAATAAATAGGAGCTACATGGATGCTGTTAATAGGGTTTAGGTTGGCTAATCTCAGGATGTATATTCCAATGTATAATAGTTTATGGTGTGTTATAAATACTAACTGATTAAACAAACCCTTCCCAGTGAAATTGTTATTCTGTCTTTGTAAATATCAAATATGTAACTTGTCTTCATTTTTATTTTAATTGTTGCTGTTTGTCTTGGAGATTTTCTCCTTGGGCCTCCTCTGAAAATGGGCATGATTCCAGTCAACAAATGTAAAATAAAAATAATAAATAAATAAATAAAATAAGTTTAGGTTTAAGGGTTACAAAGTATTTAAAATAAATTGTCATATATCTTTGGTTTACTATGTAACCCCTATACATCATTCTCTTTCAGATGGGGAGTTTTAAGTGGGTAGGCACAGGGGGGATTCTAATAGAGCTTAGTGCTACTAACCCAAAGCAAACAGTGAATCTACAGATGGTAATTAAACTTTTGGCCATATAACAAAACAAAGAACTGATATGGTCATAAATGGAAATTCTAACTTAGAATGGAAAACTGTGGGCAGTTGATTCTTGGAACATGAGAGGACTACAAGATAAAAATAAAAAGAAATTGCTAATGCATTTAGTATTTAAATCTGAAGCTAACACCTATTTTCTCCAAGAAACACATATGTTAAAAGATGAATGGAAAGGGGATGAGAATAATAAATGGATAAAATCGATCATTGCATCAGGGTATAGCACTAACTCCAAAGGAGTAGCCATTATAGTCAAAAAATAATTTCAGGAGTCTATCATTACACAAGAGTCAGATAAAATGGTAGATGGTGTTATTTTATATCCCAAATGTCTTCAACTGAAAAAAACATGTCTCTTTCTTAATATGGCCCATGTAGTGACTTTATTCAAGGAAATACATAATTTGCTATGTAAATTTCCAGACCACTATTACATAATAGGAGGAGACTGGAACACAGTTATAGATGCTATACTTGATCAAACCAGCAAGTCCAACACCTACAACTTTCAGGCATCGTGCACTATAATAGAGCTAATATATGATACCTTGTTGAACTCAGGTTTCTATCAGGCCATTCGAAAATCACACTAAAAATAAACTTGTCAGATAGAATGAGAATGAAAAATAGTAATTGTCATTGGTCTCTTAACAATAATCTACTTTTTAAACCAGAAGTGACACAAGAAATAATGGACATCTTAACAGATCTAGAAAATGACATGAAGAGCACCGATATCCCAATAGATGTCCAACGGGCAGCATGTAAAGTTAAGATAAGGGGAGTGTTAATCCAAAAAAGGTCGTTACTATAAGAGAATGAATAAAGAAAAAGAAAATAGACTAATTACTGTACTCAAAAAGGCAGAAGGTAAATATCAAAAGAGTCAGAATTCTGAGCTGGAGAATCAAATTAATGGCCTGCAAAGAGATCTTTTTATATTGCGCCAGCAAAACTACTCCTTACAGGAATTAAAATCGATAGCAAAATATTCTGAATGGGCACAGGTCCCATCTAGAACTCTTGCGAGAATTATTGAAAATAAACAGGAAGCCTGCAGAATAACCAGACTTAATTATAATGTTGAAATATACAGCTCAGATTCACAAATTTTAAAACTCTTTCAACAGATATATAGAGATTTATGAAATTGAGGTCAGACAAACCTCTAACTTAGAAAATGAAGAGTTCTTAAAGAATCTTACCTTCCCAAAATAAATGAAAGCATAAAACACTTCTCACAGCTCATTTTACACAACAAGAAATAATTGAAGTAATAAATAAACTGACACCAAGCAAAGCACCTGGCCTGGATGGCTATACTTTGGAGTTTTACAAAACATTTAGTCATAAGATTGCACCCATTCTACTGACAGTGGATAACCACATTAGATTAGAAGGGATTACTGATCTCTACATGAATAACTGTAAAACAATTTTCATCCCCCAAAATAACCTAGACAAATAAACCCCCCAAAATTATAAACCAATTTCCCTGATAAATGTTAACATCAAAATCCTATCCTTACTTCCTGCAGATAGACTCAAAACAATCATGCCGAATAATATATCCTGGGGTCAGTCTGGATTCATGTTTAATCGACAAACATGTGATAATATGTTAACATTAGATGCCATGATCCAGCTAACAAATATGAAAAAAATCCAAGGTATGTTTTGGTGCTAGATGCCTCTAAATCATTTGAGCAGAGTTTGCTGGGACTTTATTTCTAACACTATCTCAATTTGATATCCCTACTGAATTTATAAATATGATAAAAACCCTATATAATAACTTACACACATATCTATATATTAACAAAATGCTATCAAAGCCTATAAAATATGTAATAGAATGAGGCAAGGGTGCCCACTATCTCCATATCTTTTTAATCTATACATAGAGCCTTTATTCCTGTATATGTCCCAAAAACATTTCACTCAATTCCAAAAATCTTAAATAATAAAATTACCCTCTCTGCATTTGCAGATTACTTGAATATTTATGTTGAATATCCAAACACAGACTTAAAAAAAATTACTACAGCTATAAATAAATTTTTGAAAGTCTCAAACTACCGAATTAATCATGATAAAGCTCATATCTTTCCCATAAACCCTTTAAGTCACAAAGAAAACTACTTTCTGATATCCCCTTATAAAATTAAGTACTCACTCAAATATTTAGGAATAACTTATGAACACAATCACACATCACACATCAGTACTGCAAAACAATCTACTTAGGGTATGGACCAATATCACAAATGATATACATAGATGGAAACAACTGAAAATATCAATACTATCTAAAGTAGCAGTCATCAAGATGAATATCTTACCCAAGCTATTATACCAGTTTAATGCAACAAACACAATTATTCCAAACAAATATTTTCAAAACATCAATAGAGAATTAGCCAAATTTCTTTGGTACCCTAAGTCAGTTAGAATCAATTACACTAAATGAATTTATCCTAAAGAAAAAGGAGGACTAAATCTACCAGACTTTAATCTATGCTATAAGATCAGTTGTGCTAATAGAATTCTTCAATTTTCAAATTTTGTCCCAGGTAAAGATGTTTGTTCGCCTATTTGGGTTAAAATATGGTACCAACATGTACGAAAAACAAACATAAATCCTAAAGCCCTTCCTTTTATTAGGTTAGAAATTGTTAAAATCTCAAAATTTATAATTCCTTAAAGCACAAAGTCAAAATCTTTCAAGAACTGGCAGAATCTTTAAATTTCAATAAGGCCATGCCCTTTCTTCAACCTATACATTTAAATCTAAACATTAAACTTAATAATAATATGCTGAACCTAGAGGGATATCCATCTATCAGAGAATGTACTATTTGGGGCATTTATAAACACAGGAAGAAATCACTGGAAGAGCTAAGAGATATACTTAAAGTAAATAAAAATATACCATTATACTAAGGCAGATCAGAAGAATTACACTAACATTAATCAAAGAACCACTAACTAATGAAAATGACCTAGTCTTGTTAGCAGAAATTATTAAAAGATTATCTTACAATGAAAAATGTTATCAAACACCTATAAATTAATAATGTCTGTCAAGTATGAAACTAAACTATTATCCTCTAGATACTGGAATCATATGGAATGAGATTTATCAGAAAAACAAAAATTGAAAGCAATTCAATCTACCATCAAGCTGATTCCATTTAAGAACCTTATCTATACACAATTTATGATCAATAATAATGCTTATTATACCCCAGTTTTATTAAATAAATTTGATCCTAAAACCTCAACATGTTGTAGAATTTGTTCCTTCCCCCAAGTTGACCTCATATATATCTTATGGTTTTGTAAGCATACCCACAAACTTTGGTGCTCTCTCAAAGCAAGATTAGAGAAATGGGTTACCAAAAGTCGACTCTGTCCTGGGAATTTGTCATTCTCCATATTGCCAATTTTAAAATGTCCAAATTAAGATACAACATTCTGATTACTTTATGTACATTAGTTAAATTATACATAACCAAAAATTGGATAGACCAAACAAAACTCTCTTGGAATGGATTTAGAAACATGGCTGTTAAGTATATATCCTCTCACAAGTTTATTGTTAAAAACATAAATAAATGTCTGTATTACCAGAAATATCGGGAACTTTTACTTGAACATATCTTAAAAGATTAATTTTAAGGTAGGAAACATTAGGAGTCAAATGGTGCATTTTATACGATTAAACAGGGCCTTTACTAATGAATACTGTATTAGCTTTCACAAATCCATACTTTCTTTTGTAAACATGTAGAACTGTTAACATCTGCTCCTATCTCTATGTTAGTAGTACTTATTGTAAATATTGCACATAGTTGCTTTGTATCTAGGTCTAGTAGTATTTTTATTGCATTGACTTGTATGCATAACCATCTTTTATGTAATTTCTTTCATCCTGCTTATACTTGTTTTTTTTTTCAAAACAATAAAGTTCAATTGGAATAAAAGGTATTTGATATAAGCAGAAAGCAGTCACGGAGATTATATAAAAGTTTGTGGGTAAAATGTAGGAAAAAGAAAGTAGTACAAGAATAAGTCTGGATTGTAAAAAAATGGCAAACATTGTTAAAAATTCTCTAGAAAAAAAGAAATGCCTATGAGAGAGAAATAAGGAAGAGAAGAATCAGCACTGTGTATAGTTGTATTAGAGTATTAATATCATGAAGAGATGAACTGAAGTAAGAAATTATCATAGTGTAGAATATTAAATGAATGGATAGACAAAGGAATAACATATGAATGGATTTGTGGAGGAATAATTAAGTTTGCACAGAAAAATGTAAAAGTAACTATATAAAAACTGGAAACAACATTGGGAAATACAGATTACAACATCTTTATGAACATAGTACAAAAGAAGGAGGCAGAAAGTTTTGGATGAAGTTACAGGAGAAGGGGCTTTCTGAATCAAGGAGAAAGAGTTTATAGAAATGTTAGCAATAGTAAAAGAAGTAAGAGATATGATTTTGAAAGAAAATAAGGAAGTAAGGCTATTGACATGTGGTGTGGCAAAGTTGTTTGACAAGGGTGGTCATGTAATGATGTGGAAAATTCTAGAGATATAGGGATAAGAGAAAAAGTGCTGAATGATATAAAAGCATGCTATGAAATATCATAGGTAAAAGTTATGTTAAATTGATGGATAGGACCAAAGATAAAAATTAGGAGGGGAGTTAAACAGGGATGACCATTAAGCATGTGTCTGTTTTTACTGGAAATGAATGCAATAATTCAAACATATATGTATGCATTTATGAAATGAAAGAAACAAAATGGGAGATGACAAAAGGAGTTTACAGTGCTCTTACAGCATTAAGGCCTTATGGCCATCACGAAATGGTGACTCCTCCAAAAATGGAACAAAAATGTTGTCACCTGCATAAATATCAAAGATTTCTTTTAAAAGAATCTGGGTTATTAGATTGCCTAATCCCTATTGGAATATTATTCTACAATTTAGTCATTTGAGCTGTGTAAAGTTACTCCTAATCTTTGTCCTTCCCATTAACAGTTTGAAAGTCATATTATTCTGCTTAAATGCCTTATAACTAAAAACTTCAATATTATACATAACTTGAAATACAGGATCATAAAATATTTGATATGCAAAAATCAGTTTACCATGTATGTATCTATAATGAAAACAAAACAAATTTAAATGTTCACATCTTGCATCATAATCTAATTTTGATATAAATGATATTCTTTTTGTAAATATCTCTGTACATTTTCTAACATTCTTAATCGAATTAAACTATATGTAAAAATGTATTGTTTTACTCAATAATTGGTACACGATAGTTAAGCAACTTTCATCCCTGGTAATAAGATTTCAATAAATAACCCATATAGCTGAGTGACTTTGTACATACTACATTAGCATGATTACTAAAAGATAAATTTGAAGTTATAATAACACCCAGGTCTTTATATTCCATTACCTCTTCTAATGTTACACTATTCAAATTTATCAGAAAGTAAAAAATCTTATTTGAGAAGTACATGATCTTACATGTGTCCAAATTAATACTGAACCCAGTATCTAAGGTCCACTTTTCTAACAGTTTTAAATGCTGATAAAGTGCATCAGCATCAGAGTCATTTTGTATTATAAAGCCAATTTTGTAATCACCTGTATATTTACTTTGTTAGAATTTAGGATGCCAAGGAATACTGGAGAAAACCAAATTAAATAACATTGGGCCGAATTCAGACCCCTGTGGAATACAAAGTGTGAAATTTAAATAATCTGAGAATGTGTTAAGTATCTTTACACAATGTTTCCTGCTAGTAAACCAATTCATAATCCATTTAGTAATATAACTATTAATGTTCTAGATAGAATTGTATGGAAGAATATCAAAAGCTTTAGCAAGGCTTGGGAAAATCACCCCTGGGGATAGGCCCATGTACAAAGCTAAGGCTATTTCATCATAAAACCTCACCAGGTTACTCATGGTAAACCTATCTTTTATAAAACCATGTTGGTCAATATCAATGACTGATAAATACTAAGGCAGTTTATTAGTTCCAAAAGCCATCTTCCAAAACATTTCCCAATTAAGAATGTTAAAGGTATCAGTCAGTAATTACTAATTAGAGCTTTCCTATCTCTCTTGTGTACTGGGGATACCCAAGATAATTTCCAAGAGTCTGGAACAAAACCATTTTCAAGAAATGTATTAAAAACTGAACATAGTATTGGTATTATCAAATATTTTAGTCTTAATAAAGAAATTCCAGTTATTTTATCAGGACCCTTAGATAATGACACTTTTACTTTAGCAAAAGCATTTTTAATCATAGATTCAGAAATAAGAGGACAAGAAAAAGAGCAGTTATAGAAATCATGTCATATTTAACAAGAGAGGTACTGGCATGGTTGCTAAAGGCAGAGAAATATTTATAAAATTCAGATGCAATAGTGTAAGCATCATTAATGATGACTTTATTTAATGATGTTGATATCAAGTGGTGGCAATGTATGATTAATTGAATTAATGTATTTATAAAGTTTTCTTATTTGAATAATTATTGATTCATTTATTTTAACAAATGACATTTGAAAATGTAATTTCTGACTTTGATTTTTTTGCATGTCTTGTTAAATTTTTGCTTATTAATATTACTGGTAAACTTCCTAAACATAGAATAATGTCATTTTCCTTCTTTATAGTCTCTTAATATTCTCATTACACAAAAAATGGAGTGACTGGGTATTCATATTAAACCACCAGACTTCATGGTACAAATATTCCGCAATCTGGTCAGTGGTAAATATCCATATTGTGACTCAGCCACATTTAATAACTGATGCCAGTTAATATTAGAAATCACAGAATTCAAGTCACAATGACTAGTCACTCACATGGACTGAGCAGTATTATTAACTTTATTCAATTGTCCAAGTTCCATATTAAAGATAATTGTGTTGTGATCAGATAATTCCAGAGGGAATTAAATATGTAGGATACTTATTTTATGTGATATGTTAGCAAATATTAAATCAAGAGTATTATTCCCATGCATGGGACTGAAAACTAATTGAGATGTATCGTTATAATGTGTATGTAGACAATTTAGTGATTGCAGCAAAAAAAAAGATATGAATAAGTGAAACAATGGTACAAGTTCATGAATTATTAAAGAAAACTAGGTCGTAATTAAATAAGGTAAAAATCAAAGTGTTTTATGAAACTAAGAAAGTGACTGGAATGTATTATACTAGGAAGGAATTAATGTATTAGGAGTGACATTTGAAGAGGATAAAAATGTCACAGAACAGTGGAAAATAATGACAGAAGAAATAAAAAGCACTGTCATGGCAGAGAAGTTTTAATATACCATTTAACAAGAAAGCATATGTATATATTAGAAAAACCTAGCATATTTAGGTGGTAAACATGTTTCCAGATAAAATGGAGAAACATATGCTAGAATTTTTATTTTATTTGATGTGGGGTTCAAGCTTGAATCAAGTGAAAAAGAAGAGTGATATACAATAAAAAAGGAAGGTTTGAATCTAAAAGATCCTATAATGTACTTAGCATCTATACATTTTTCTGGGTAATAAAAAAAGTAAAATTGAGGAGCTGCAAATAATGTGGAAAATGTACAAAATAAGATGTATAGGAATATGAATATGGAAAAGAAGTGGTAAACAAGAACATATGGAAGGAAAAGAGTATGAAAAAAGAAATAAAATTATGGACAGTGAACATTAATGGGATTGATTACAAAAAAATGTGGCATAACAATGTTTGTAAAATACTATATAGTATATTCTAGGAAAGAATTAAAATAAGTTATGAACATGCTATTAAGGACTGAAGGAATAGGTTTTATGATTTTTATGAAATTATATTTCCTGTGGAGATTTTTAATAAGTTACTGGTTACAAGTAATATGAAATATAAGGTACTGGAAGAGAGAAAATGTTTATTGAGGAAGAAACAACAAAACACGGTTGTATAAAATGTAAATAATTAACAGTTTTGAAGAAGTTTTAAAAAAGAATACAAATGGGAAGGATTGAAAACTATAACAGTGGGCTTGATGTTATATGGAAAATATGAGTAAGGTACAAATATCAAATTGAAAAATGAGACAGAATATAATTTATAGCAATCTGGAGATTATCAAAACATGATGGGAAGGATTATTGTATATTACAAATAAAGATGATGAAGATGAAATAAAAAGATAGTTGTGGAAGAAAAGATGGGGGATAGATAAAGACATTTTAAAGAATAGATGATGTTGAATTTGAAAAAAGTGCATATTGTATTTTTTTGAAATGATAAAAATGGAAATATTTTTGTGTAGATTATATTAAAAACAAAACTGTATATATATATATATATATATATATATATATATATATATATATATATATATGTATGAAATTAATAAAAATATCAATGTGCAAATATAAAGAAGTGTAAATAAGGAAAGATGTACACTAAACAAAGTAACCTACTATTCTTTTTTTAAGTGTATTGAGATATTTTATATCTAACTGAGATACCACAAATTCAAGCAGATGTGGCCTTAGTGCAATGTTTCATATGAAGGATGGGACACTTAGGAATCCAGTTATGCTACACTGCAATGTCAGTTCTGGAAAATTAATCCAAGCACCTTTAGTGGGAATAGAACCTACAGCCTTCTGATCTTCCATCACCATAGGATAACTGCTATCTAACTGTTTAGCTACTGGCACTTCTTGTGGGGTCACATGAGCAAGTTTAGAAATTTTGTCATACAATTTAAGAAGGTTTATCTTTCTGAATTTTTTAAAGACGATTGTGTTGGTTACCAGAGGGTGGATGTTCTGAGGATAAAGGTAACCAGTTGATGGTCTGTTTTAACTAATGATGGACCAACCGTGGGTAGGAAGTATGCCAGAGAACAGTAAGGGAGAACTAGGTCCAGAATGTTACTACTCCTTGTGGAATTATGAACAATTTCATACAGGCAGTTTTAATTTACCCAGTCTAAGAAATGTGTATACCTTATGTTAGAATTGTAGGTACTCCAGTCTATGGAGGGATAGTTGAAGTCACCAAAGGTTAAAGATCCATCACCTACTGGAATATTTTTAAGGAATGCCAGGACATTTTTATGATCCTGTGGGGCTATGGTAGGGAATCAGCAACAAGCTATGAGTTAAAATTCTGACTTTTCTAGTGCAGCTGGAGTTCTATATATAGCCAGACATCTCCAGGCTAGGCAAAAGTCCTAAAACCCAATTATTTCTGCCCAGGGATCTTTATTAACTCATTCATTAGTTTTCATTAGGGGTGTTTTATCAAAGTCCTGCTCAGTACTTTGAGTACAACAATGGTCTAAATACTAAGTTACTGAGTTGTCATTGTATCAGAAGTAAAATCCAATTTATTTCTCCAGAAGAGAGACTTTTTTGTCACTGGACTTATGACCCCCCCCCCCCACACACAGTTTAGACTCATAGTCAGTAAACTACATTACAAGAAGATAAAGTTGTGAAAAGTGGAACAACCAGTTAAGTCATTTTTTTATATCCAAGGCTCATGATATATTATTCGGAGAAATTTGCTATAATACTTTTGCACAATCACAGAGAAAGTACTGCCAGTAGTTTCATGTAACCATTTGGATGCTGTGGTTCTGCCTTTTGTTTCACACACACAGACACAGACACACACACACACACACACACACACACACACACACACACACACACACACACACACACACACACACACACACTCACGCACGCACACACATACACACGCAGTATCTAGCTGTCTATGGGGGGTTGCATTTTTCGAGCTAAGAAACTCAGTATGCATCAAAATCACATTATTTGTCTGTTCTTAAGAAATGAAAACCAAAAAATAGTGCTCTCTTCTGAGAAAAGAAGCATTTCCGTCTTGTTTTTATGTTGTAGCAAAACAATATATATATTGCATGCTCCAAGGGGCATGCCTATATTTGAGATTCTCATGTGTTTTCTTCAAAAGGTACAAAGCTGTACAAAACAAAATGAAAGTGGGGTTATAAATGAGTCTTGTCTGAAAAATTTCATAAGAATATTTTGAAACAGTTCAAAAATATTGTCATTTAATGTTAGGGTAGAATTCAGGTCAGAATGGCTTTTGTTAAGTTGACAGTGTTTTTAAGTTTTAGTATTGCAAAGTAACAGACTAATGTTACTGGCATCTAGTATTTTGCTTGTTTTACACACTGCTATATTCAATAATATATGCTTCAGACAGGTATGCTGCCAGGTTTTCAACATTTGTCCTTTTGGCTTTAGTCTTTCTGCAGTTGGACTTTTGTCATTAGGGATTTAACAGTGCTCTCTTACTGTGAATTAAATAAAAATAAAACAAGCTCATTAACTAATCACTTTCCTGTTATATTCTTTGTGTGTTGTGTATATATTAGCAGTATGTTTCATGTGTGTACTATACTGACTATCTTAAATGGTTGACTGTGGCATCATTTGCCATATGGCCCGAGTCATACCTTAAAAAAGATAAGTATTAGTTTGGACTGGTCTCCCTGTAAGGTTAACAAATGCTAAGCAAGTAAGTAAAATAAATCTAGTTCAGGGCAGAGCCCCAGGGAGAATGACATGAATGTTTCTCAATGATGGTGTAAATGACAGTGTACATCTGTCAAATGGAAATCATAACCCAGTCCCTTGTATGCAGTGCAGCAATAAATTGTTTGTGCACTTTAGATGTGGCATCTGTGCCTGGATTAGCAGACACTTCTGTGTCTTCTCCTAATGTTATGTAAGTCTGGAAGGCCTCTATTTTTGCATCCATCAAGCTCCTTAGATATTTTCCTGAAGTAGCTGATGCAAGATTAAAAGATATAAATGTACGCATTTTGTTAAACATCTCCCCCATGAAAGTATATATTGGATATGGAGGAAAGTAAGGGGCCATTTCTAAAACATGCCAGGTAATCTGAATTTAAAAATAACTGTTTAATGTTGGTGATGGAAAGTTACTACCTTGTGTGAACAGAAGTTAATATATTGTGTAAAGGGTCCATGGACTTAGCTGTCAGGAACTCCATGTGGTAGTGTATTTCTGTAGATGCCAACTTGTGAATTTTGATTGTTGTTTGGATAATTTGTGTCACACTGTCATGGGATTGCCAAATAAGTGAAGATGGTTTATGACTCATGATTTAAGACCCTTTTTAAGTAAACAAAAACTGCATCTGTTAGTTTGCCTTTGTCTATTAATGGCGATAAGGGGATGATTTATTATGGGTATCAGTGGTTTGGTTGTCAAGGGGCAGGAGGATTTTAGAAGATAAGTATAAAGAAAATCAAAGTGTAAGGTTCTGAAAGACAGAATGTATGACTCACTATACCTGGAATCGTTGGCTAAGTATATTTTGCAGTGGCTGAGGATCATAACACATTATTCCAAGAAAGTTACTCTAGTATTTTATTTGGTTATTGGATTACATTCCTGTGAAGAAAAGCCCACTTAGTATAGAAATGGGCAGTAGGGATGTACCTTTTGCAAATAATTTATTTGTTTGTTTGGTTAGTTGTTTGGTTTTCATGTACCTCAACAGGTGACTACTATTGTGTCCTGTCAAGAAAAGGAGTCAAGAACCTTGTTTTAAGAGCTGTCATACTACAGTAAAACATGTGCCAGCATAGGAACAATACATTCTGTTCCCAACTTCAATAATTTAGGCTAGGATTTGAATCCCAGTAGAGGGTAAGGTGTTAAGAATCAGTTGCACCATCATCTTCAGTAAGGGGCAACATGTAGGAAAACTGTCATAGAAACAACTCAGGCACTGAGTAAAACTCAGGAACAGATTCACAGTAATTTATAAGGCAAGTATCTTCCATTTTCTTGCTTCTACAGATTGTCAATTAATTTCTTTCTAAAAACATCTAGAACTGTAGAGATGTGTGTCTTTGACCCTTTCTGTGGTGTAAAGTGATTTTTGGCCCTGTGTCTGCTAACCTTCAATATAAGTTCATCAACATGATGAAACTTGAAAGTGAATGACATAATGATGATAAGGAGGAGGCTGGATTTCCTGTGTATCCAGGAGCCAGGTTTAATGCAGGCTATGTACCAGGACACAAAGATACAAGTATGAACAGTATCCGGACTCGACGAGAGGTTCCAGTAGGAGAGAGGGTGTGCATTAGGGTTCAGCTCTGAGCCCACTGCTGTACATACTGATGATGGACTAGATTAGTAAACAGGTCAGAAGTGACAGATCAACAGTGCTGCTGTATGCAGACAATGTGCCATTATAAGCAGTCTCTGAATAAGAACTTCAGCAAATGATAGGGGAATTGAGTGCAAAACTGAAGACACAGCATGAAACTGAGCACAGACAAGTCAGTTGTCATGGCAGTAAGGGGGAAACCAGAAGAAGTTGAAAACTGAGACAGAAGGGAATATAGTGGAACAGTTTATCAGCTTCAAGTATGTGGGAGGGAAGGTTGAGGAGAAAGGAAGTCTGAGTGAGGAAGCTGTCACCATCTGTTTCAATTCAGTGGCACTCTCCTATCTATTGAAAAATAAGGTGTACCATGCGTATAGAAACTTGGGCAGTGAAGACAAAGCAGCTGGAGAAGCTAGAGGTTATGGAAATCAAGTACTTGAGAAGGGTGCTAGAATGCACTCTGTGGGACAGATGAAAAAATGAGGACATCAAAGCAAAAGCCCTAGTGGCTCCAACTGAAGAGAAGGTCAGCAAGACCAGATTATGGTTGCTCAGGTCCATGTGCAGGAAAACAGAAGACAATCTGATGAAGCTTTGTGAGAGACAGGAAGAAAGCAAGGGCAAATAAGGGCATCCAACAAAGAGATGGAGTGATTGTTTGAGAAAAGACCACCAAAGAAGATAGGATAGTTGCATTGAATTGAGAGAGATGGTGACAGCTGATGGCAATGCATCAATCCCATGTAAAAAATGGGTAAAAGGGTGATGATGATGATGATGTCTGCAGATTATTACATTTCACTAGTCTGATAAGGCTTGTTGGTTTGCTTCTTTGCTTCAAGGCTTTCACTCAGAGCTGAGATGATAGCTGTGTGTGTGTGTGGGGGGGGGCATTATTGAAGAAGCCATCAAGATGTTTTGAGCTCTTGCTCACATCCTGGCAATGTTAGGATTTGAATGACTGATTTTCATCCCTTGGACAGTGGGATGAGTGATTTGTATCACCACAGATGCTTACAATTCAACAATTCTTTCTTCACATGGGAGTATGCTCTTATACACCCACTATGAAGGCTACTATTTATCAGTGGATCTGTCAGTCTACACTTGACCCCAGAGCACATATTTGCATCCCAGCCCCTCCTCTGAAGGAACATACATAGTATACAGTGAGATATGCTGCCTTCCTTTCCAGAATGAGTATGCCAATCCTGCTTCTGCCAGTGAACACGTCACCTGGGCTGCAATCAGGCCTTTATCTCTCTGCACCACATGCGCTGTATTTACAGAGGAAAACCTTCCAGACCTTGGTT
Organism: Protopterus annectens; assembly: GCF_019279795.1. Taxonomy (NCBI): domain Eukaryota; kingdom Metazoa; phylum Chordata; order Ceratodontiformes; family Protopteridae; genus Protopterus; species Protopterus annectens. Next base: position 1,835,180,576 of record NC_056728.1, on the reverse strand, counting down.
TCTTCTACTCAGATTTCACAGAAGAATTTTTATTTGTTTTATTTATTTTACATTTGTTAACTGGGTAAAGTCTGGCTGGGCAAGTAGCCCATTTTCAGAGGAGACCTGGGGAGAAAATCTCCATAACAACAGTACAAAAAGATTACAAAAATGTTTAAAAGATTTACAAATAATATACAAAAAGTTTGACAGTTGCCAATAATCATAATTTACAAAAAAGGGGAATGTAAAACAGAAAACATTACATTTCCTAAGCCTTACTGCAGACAGTAATATGAAACTCATTTTATATATATATATATATATATATATATATATATATATATATATATATATATATAAATAAAATCCATTGTGCTATTTTCGTTTGGTAGAAGTAAGAAAAGAAGACAGCAGGACAAAAAATATTTGAATTGAGGGCATGAGAAACTAGCCAGGAGTATTACAGGAGCATAGCCATTGTTGAGTAAGGCATTCCTTTAAGAGTTTCTTGAAGTTATGATTATCTGTGTTTTGTAAGATATTCTGGGGTAATAGGTTCCACTCTTTGGCTACTTTATAGGAGAAGAGAGTCGCCAAAGTAATTATAGGACTTTATAACCCTGAGTATACGTTTATCTGATTATCTAAGGGTCCTGGGGTTGGTATTTACTTGCACTAGGTTGCAGAGTGCAGGGCAGTTTTCAGGTTTGTGGATAATGAAGTGGGCAGTGGTCAGCTGATTGAGCATTAACAGATTGGGAAACTCAAGCCAGTGTAGTTTTTGAAGAGCAACACAATGATATGATATTGGGTCCTGTTGGGTATATTAGCAGCAAATGTTGCTATTTTGTTATAGCAGGAATCAAGTAGATGTAAATCAGACTTGAGCAGGTTAGTGAAAAGTTGAGAACAGTAGAGAAGAGTAGATAGGAGGTAGGATCTGGCTGTGGCTAATCCGGAATTTTGAGTAAGGTAAGGTTTGGCCCTATATAGTGCACAAGTTTGATGTGAACTTTCTTACTTGTGAACGATATGTGTTTAGCGAATGTTAGGTTGCTGTCTATTGTGACAGCAAGTAGTTTTGTTTGGTTAACTGGTTCTATTATAGTGCCATTAGTGGAGCAGATGGGGAGAGGAGGGGGTTTGCTTTGGATTTCCTGTCAGAGAAGATCATTAATTTTGTTTTGTTTGGGTTTAGGATGAGATGAAGTTCATTTAGGTAATTTTGAATATCTAGAAATGAACTTCTGTTTGTTCTAAGATTAGTGATTAGTTATCCAACCAGCCCATAAATGGATCTTGACATATACTAAGCTAATGAGATTACTGGTCAACCATTTGTGATCATCAAACCTTTGTCCAGATTTCTTGCTCTGAGGTTGAGATATATGAGTGTCAGAGCCATCACCATCAGCCAGAGACATTTCAAATTGTGACATACTTGTTGCACCCCACTCCCCCATGTAGTGACTCTGGATGTGTCCAAGCAAGGCAAGGAGCAGTTATGTAGTGTAAGTGTGCAGAGTATTCCCCCATCCAAGGTAGACACAAGTACGACATTGGCTTTTCATCTGTCCTTGATTTTGCAGAATGTTCTGGTTTTCTGTCATATTTTTGTACTGTTGATTTATGCGTGTTATTATTCAGAAAATGCATGCTGTTGCAACCCATTTGCTCTGTTTTGAAGTAGTAATGCTTCAGTGACCATCAGGTAAGCTTGTCTGAGATTGTAAGATGCAAGCTTGTCTGAGATTGTAAGATGCAAGTAACATTTAATAAATATACTGTTAAATAATTACCAACACTGAAAGCCTTTTTGTTGTTGCCATGCGGAGAATATTTACATAACTAGATAATGTACAAGCCTTAGGTACTGAAATGCATATGACAGTATTTGTAATAAAGCACAGGATTACAGTATTTTCAGAAGCTCATTACATTTGTTGGAGATTTGCAGTCATCTTTGCAGGCTTTACCCGTAAACTAAACAGAATGCCAATCTATCATGTGTGGTCCATAACCTGTGCAGTAATCCTTTAAGCAATTTATCTTGAGCTTGTTTCTTGTTTGCTGTTCATTTTTTACTTTGATCATGTTTTCCCCATGAAACAAGTAGATAGTTGTCAGGCTAAGGATAGTTGTCAGGATAAGAAACATTTTTACAAGTGGGGGTATCACAGAGATTGCTACTTTCAGCATGTTACTTGGTACTTTTATAAAGCTGAATATAAATTATAATTAGAACTGCAGTGCAAGGAGAAGCTTGTTTTTTTAATACTTGATTTTGACTGGTATTCCAGTAATGTATTTAAAAAGTAATTTATTTTTTCATGCCTTACAACCTTTTTGTTTCCATCTAGATATTAAGTAAGCTGTCATGTAGCCAATGCACTGAAATATTTTCTTGTACACTTCATTTTGTCTTAATTGGACTCTTGTAATGACGGTTTGGCACCCAGGGCAGCATATTTAATTAAAGTTCCAGTTGTTGTGGTTTTGAACATAGCTCCACCCCTTTCTAGTTGGCCACACCCCTTCCCATTGGCCCCATCCATTCAGCTGTCTCCTTCAGCCCCCCTTTAATCTGAAGTCACCAGCCACCACTGATCATCACTACTTATTTATGCTGAGTGCAGAGTGCTTCTTGAAAGTGAGAAAAAAATAGCAATAAATGACTGAGAGCTTTCTGGGCTTATAAAGAGCTGAGAGATGAGGCCGGCTCTGTGATGTATAGGGATAAAACGCTAACTATGTCCCAAACCACTTGATAACCTAACTTTAATGAGTGGTTCAGGTGCTGGAAGGACTAGGTGGGGGAGTGAATGGCCAATGCTGCCTTACCCATTCTGGTGAGAGAGAAGCACTATGGTCCACTGCATGAGTGAAGCAAACAAGAATGTTGAAGGATCACAGCTCTAGGGTCAACATGGCTACATGCTGCAGTAAGTCATGGAAGTATGCATAGTTGTGCAAAGCACACATATGGAACCTTTTTAGGGAAGCACTGTATACAAGAGCTAACAGGCACCCTGAAGAAAGGTTTGATATTGAGAGAAAGGGTCTGAATAAGTATGGGATACCTTGCAATCTAGTACCTGACTGTCTCCTCCTGGGTAATGTTTGGGCTGATAAGATTGTTACCCTGAACTAGGAATGAATGGGCTGTTGGAATATTGAACCATAAAAAATGGCCAGCACAAAAAAAACAGTGAGTCTAGAAACTATTTAATAGTTTCTAGACTCAACTTTCTTTTTGTGCTGGCCTTTTTTTATGGTTTGACCTTTGATATTTTGCCTTGCACTGTTGCCATACTTGCGCATCACAGAGGTTGGTGAGCTTTGGTTTTGAGTGTGATTCTGGCTCAATGGGACAAAATGCTCTCCCTTATACAGCATCTTTTATATTCAGCATGTCTGGCTGCCTTTTGGTGATATTTAGTGCAAATTATTTGCGATGCATGTGGGAAGAAATTCGGATCTACATTCCTTGGTCTCAGGACTGGTTTCCGACAAAGATGACATCCATGAGTTTGAACATTTGGAAAATACTAGCACAAGTAATTCAAGTACTGTTTCCAGTTCTGGTTTGACCTGTGCTACAGCATTTGAACGTCTCATTTTGTTGGTCAATAAATTATGGGCAAGTGTGTGGCACCTTAAACTTCTTAAGGCTTACCAGATGAAAGGCTATTGTCCATGGGGTTTGCGGATTTATTTGCAACCTATGGTTCATTAGGAACTGTAGATGAATGTTTAACTAAAGAATGGGCCCAGGCACAACAGGCAGCCTCGATAATGTTTGTGACTGTACTTATTGCTTTTGATGAGAGACGGGTGTCTAAAATGTCTGGAGGTGACGCAATATGTTAAACAATTGAAAGGTTTTGAAGAACATGCTGACTATAATAAACATTTTGTTGAATTTTTATCAGTGCTTGTTTCGTGTGAATGTGAGTTACAAACCTGCAAAATTAAGAAATTCAAGAGAGACAGGGCAGATTATCTTGGTGTAAATGTTTTTAATAATTGTAAATCAGTCAAATTTAATATGGAAAAGAAAAAACAGTCTTGTGAATTTAGTTTGAATAAAAATCATAAAGAGAGACCACTCTCTATATTAAAGCAACCTTTCACAGGGGTGGGGTCATCAGTTGAGGAATCATCACTGGTGATAGAGACTGATATAGAAATTTGTGGTGAATTGCTTGCAGCCAATAAGAAAAACCCTTTGGTGTTAGAAGGGCTGGACGTAAACATTCCAGGCGAAGGTACCACACTGGATGCATTAATTTGTCTGATGGCACCCAGACAGATGTTTCTCTTATTATACATAATATTTCTTCATCCACTTTGACTGTGGCGGAAAGGGAGGTGCTTAATAAGGAACTTGGGTTTATTTCAACTTATACTGTGATGGAAAATGTTTTTGTTAATGATGTGTTTTTCTTTTTTGCAGGAAATTAAATTTAATGTTGTATTTTGGTAACAAAGAAGTGTGTGATGAATCACAGTCTCCCTTTAGACCATCCTTTTTTAACCCCCCCATGAAGAAATATGATTATGTTTTTTAACAGAATATATTGAAAGATTTACATTTCAATTTTGTGTGATGCCCCAGCACTGGCCCAGTAATCAAGGAGCCTCAGTCCTCACCACTGACAACAGTGGAGAATGTACACACTTGTTGGATGACAAGTACACACACAGTAAAGTGCAATTTCCCTTAAGAGCACACACAGAGATCACAGTCAGTCTGGGGCTGGTTTCTCCCTCTTTCTCCAGATCCCCAATAAGACTCCCCACTGGCACAGCTATATATTCGAGTCCTTAGCCAGGGTTCCAAGCCAACTCCTCCAACACTCTCTGTCCAACCAGTGCTTTGTGTCCCTGCCCAAGTAGCTGACACACACACTCTTGGAGATTTGTTTTACACACACACACACACACACACACACACACACACACACACACACACACACACACACACACACACACACACACACACACACACACACACACACCTGGGAAAGGCTGGCACAGGTTTACTAGCTGTGACCCCTTCTGCCCAGTCTATAAAGTAGTTACCACTGCTACCAGAACTCCTTATCAGCTACTTTAAGGTCCTTAACAAAGGGTGCCCAATCCTACTGTCTAATATTACTATTAATCCAAATGGTAGTCTGACCAAGGGCAAGGCTATTTAGGAGTGGCCTGTACAGTGTCACCAAATAGATATGCAAATACTCTAAGAGCTTAAATATGTCTCACAGATATCAGCCACAAAGACAGGTTTAAATATATTTGATAATAAATAAATAGTAAAAGAACTAGACAATACTCAGTAAGTAATCAGTTACACCAGAGTTCAAAATCATACGAAATATTTAAAACAACATTGTAGGACAGGCTGAAATAAATAATGAAAACATCTTAGCTATACTTTATTATATTCCTACCTGAATCTAAAAGAGTTGCTATGCCCTAAAAACGTATTTACAGCAAGACAAGTGCAGAAGGTGGTGATGAGTGGATGTTTCTAGGTCAAAGGCAAAATACAAAATGCACAGTCTTTCTCTGAGACAGTTTTTAATATCAATTATTACTGCTGGGTTAGCACGGATGACATCACTTTTTGTCAAATTACTTCAATTCCCAAGCTAACCCTCCCTTGTCAGAAACTAACAGAATTTTAGCATATCCCTGTGAAACAAATACATATCTATCAGATGTTTGAAGACCTTGGAAGTCAGAAAACAATAAACCACTTCTGCATCTCAAACTTAGTAACTGCTTCTCTTCTAAGACAATACAAAAACTTCTAGCTCTAGACATTGTGTCTGTTACTGAACTGAAACTGAGAGATAACTTTTATAGCACAATCGTAAAACAATTTAATTTCAACTTATTTTCTTGAAGTTTTGCAAGTTAACCCTCTATATTCTAGTTTCTACTGTTAAATCATATATATTTACACAATTACAATAGTTTATATACATTTCTATTCTAAGCCAGCAGGGCATGCTGTGGTTACATTTTAGAGGTTCATAAGTTCATAGGTTGGTACTAGGCTATCAGCCTAGGGCCTATACAAGCCTAGCCATAACAATTCCCTGGCTATTTCTTCTTCATTACTTTAGACACACTTCTGTATAAATCATATCAATATTCACAAATGACATAGATTATTTACAAAATTCCCGATGGCTGGGATGGCAGTGTGACATATGATTATAAGTTAGCTTCTAGGAGAAATTTAACCTCTGAACAACAACAGGCACTGTTGTCTTTGAAAAATAATCATAAGGTGGTTATTAATAATGCTGGTAAGGGGGATGTGGTAGTAATTTGGGACTGGGACTTGTATGTACGTGAAGCTATGAGTCAGTTGATGGAAGTACAATTTTATCAGAAGATAGTTTTGGATCTTACATTACATTTTAAGAAGGACAATGATGCTTTTTTTCTTTAGCTTTTGAAGAAGGAATTATCACTAGAAATACATTATATCATTTGACTGTTATTGATCCCAGTCCATAATATTTTTACATGCTACCAAAAATTCATAAAAACTCTGAAAATCCCCCTGGTAGAGCCATTGTCTCAGGCCATGGCTCATTAACAGAACCTCTATCAGCTTTTCTTACCAACTATCTCAAGCCCTTATTGGAGGGGGTCTATTCTAGAATAAAAGATACAATGGAATTTCTTAATATTCTATCTGATGTACAATTGGAACAAACTTGGTATATGTGGACTTTAGATATAAAGGCACCATATACAAATATTCCCCACTAGGCTGGATTATTATAGGTTCATTGGTTCATAAGTGTGTACTAGGCTAATGGCTCTGGAGCCTTTACAATCCTAGCCCATAGGATTACCCTGCCATCATACCACTCGACCTTAGTTCCCAGTGCCTCTGTCAACTAATGCCACTGGAGTGACCCCTGGAGTAAATTTTCTATTTCCCATCCACCCATCAAGATTTCTCTTGAAGAGAGCCAGTGAGGTGCTCTGCTTGACCTTTATGGGAAGTCTATTCCATAGCATGGGCAGTCTCTGGGTTATAAACCTGTCCCTCCAGCATGTTCTGTTGATTGTGGTAATGAGGTTGAGGTCTCTAGAGCGTGTGGTACAGAGGGATTGGGATTTCTATAGATGCAGCATTTCTAACAGAGCTGGATCAAACATGGCTTTGTATGTGAAGCAGAGATCGCCTCTAAGTAGGCAATATGAGACAGAGAATAGTTGGAGTTTTTTAGTCTCTCCATATAGGACAAATGTTTAAGGCCAAGCAACCTCTTTGTGAGGTACTTTTGCAGCCCCTCCAGTTGTTGCAGGTGTTTAGTGTGGTACATGCCAAATGGGGCATTGTACTTAATGATTGGCCTAATGAGGAAAGAGTAGAGGGAGACAATATCCTCTTTCTTCCTGGATGCAAAACCCTTAGTAATGAGATGTGCCACATAGAAGGACTTTCTGACTACAGTGGCAATGTGGTGGTCAAAAGAGAGGTTGCTGTCAGCCTGTGTTCCCAGATCTCTTATAATGCCTTCTGTGTTCAGTGGACTACCATCAATGTTGTAATTTATGGGAACTGGGATTTTCTCAAAGGGGATGATGACACAGTTTTTGGCATTGAGCTTAAGGCCATGGTTCCGACACCAGTCATTGGTCTCAGTGAGGCCTTTCTGTAGGATGTCAACATCACTCGGGAGTTAATAATAGCTCACAACTTGCAATCGTCTGCGAACTTTGTCAGCCAGAGTCTCTTCATATTGGCCTGGACTTAAGAGAAGTAGACACCAAACAGGAGAGGACCCAGGACCGAACCCTGTGGGACTCCACTCGTGACTGGTCGGCAGTCTGACTTGGAGTCAGCTACTTTCACACTGTGGTTTCTACCTGTGAGCCAGTTTGCAACCCACCTAGCAATATATGGGTTGATACCTAGCTTAGTGAGTTTTTCTATAATTCCTGAGTGGGGGATGGCATCAAAGGCCTTGGCAAGATCAAGGTAGGTTGTATGAACCACATTGCCTTCATCCACAACTCTGGTGACTGACTCAAAGAAGTTGATCAAGTTTAGGAGGCATGATCTACCCTTCACAAAACCAAATTGTGTGGGATCCAGAGTTTGGAGATTCCCTATATCCTTGTTTATTAGGTCCATTATGATGTATTCCATAGCTTTGCATATCAGACTCATCAGGCTAATGGGGCAATAGTTCCCATAGTCTGTAGTCTCTCCTCCTTTGTGAAGAGGGATGACTGTAGCAGTGCACCATTCAGTAGGGACAAAGCCTGAGGTGAGGCTGTGACTGAACAGAGCACACAGGTGAGGTGCCAGTTCATTCTGTAGTTCATGTAGAACACAGCCAGGGATATTGTCAGGTCCCATAGAAGCTGTATTCTTGGCATTGGACAGTGCTGTTTTAACCTGTGCAGCCATAATACTGGGTGCCTGGCAATCTACTGGTATTGTGACTGGTCCCTTGGGGGGGAGGGGTAAGGTTGGCAATGAATCTGTCGACCAGTATATTGACAATATCTGTTGGCTCGGTATAGGAGGTACTATTGTACAGTAGCTCAGAGCAAATCTGGGTATTGCCGTGGAGATTCTTTACATTACTATAGAAGGCCTTGTAATTGTCTTTACTATCTGCTGCAATTCTGTTTTCATAGCTAGCTTTAGAGGATTTGATGAGGGATTTCAACATTTTGTTGAGGCTGATAAGGGAGTTTTTCCAGTATTGGGACTTCACCTTTTTCCACATCAGTTTCCTCCTTCTGTTGCAGAATTTGTTTATGGCAGGGGACCACCAGATTGGCTTCCTTTTTTGGAGGAGAGCATCTTGGTTCTATTGGGTATGGCGAAATCCATGCATTTGTGTACGTGTTTGTACAGTGCATTGTTGTATGATTTGGTGGTCATACAACTGATCTCCATTTGCATGAGTGCTGCAAAGTTAGCCATCTCTGTTTTTAGGAGCCCAAAGCTAGGTTTGGAGAAGTTTTTCATGGTGGTTACCTTTGTGGGGGGGGGGGGGTGTATTTCCAAGATGTTCAGTTTGTGGTTAGGTCTAACCAGGGAGGAGTTGACTATTGGTGCAGAGCAACAGTCGCCCATGTTAGTAATGACCAGATCAGGGATGTTGCTACTTCTAGTTGGGGTAAGAACGAGCTGGTCTAAGGCATTGGAATTAATGAATTCTAGGAAATGTTGGGCAAGTGTATTGGTACGTGAGTAGTTTTCCCAGTTAATGAAGGGGTAGTTAAAGTCATCCAGTATGAGAGTGTTAGGTTGGACCCTAATATTTTCCAGGGTACTTAGGAATGTGGAGTGTGAGTCTTGGGAGATGGTTGGGGATCTATAGCAGGCTACGACCTGAATCTTTGTCTTACCCAATGCTAGCTGCACCTGAAGTATCTCTGATGCATTATGCTGGGCTACTAGTCTGGAGGTGTGCGCATCCTCTATGAATATGGAAACACCACCACCTTTGGAGCTTCGGTCCAAGTTCTGGGGCCAAAAGGTGTGGAATGAGTTATAGCCTGGTAGTGCAGGGGTGCTTTCTGCTGCCTTGAACCAGGTCTCTGTTATGGCATAAATGTCAATGTTCTCCATTTTAAGGAGTGCTTTGAGCAAGTGCATTTTGAGATTTAGACTTCTAGCATTGAGCAGCATTAACCCTCAGATTGCATTTATTTCTAGCTGTTACAGTAGTAATTTGGTCTTTGGAACACCGCCTAAAAAAGGCAATATAGGGGTGGCAAGAGCTTTGGCCAGTATCCGGAAGCCCACGGGTGACAAATGCAGGCCATCTCTGGCAAAGCATCGAGGTCTGTCAATCATGTCATCCCAGGAAGACAGATACTGGATCCCCTTAGAATGACACCAGAAAAGCCAATTGTTGAAATCAATCATTTTTTGTTTAATGTGGTATCATTCTGGGTGATGGTAGGATGCTGCTCTGGGCTAGGGTCATACCCACCTGGGCTACATAATCTGAGAGCTCCTCTATGTCTCTTTTCATGTAGTCCAGGGAGGTACATCTCAGGTCATTCACACCCACATGTACAATGACAGAGTCATATTTGTACCTGTTGTTGAGGGACCTGAGTGCATGCATTATGTGGCAGATCCTGGCCCCTGACAGGCAGCTGACTGTTACTTTCTCCTTATTCAACCTAGTGAGTTGGATATCAGTGTGCCCCACTATCAAGTCACCTATGACTAGTGTGTTGGGCATGCTGTTTTGCCTTAGGGGCTTTGGTTCAGTGGCACATTGTTTAGGAGAGTTATGTGTCTCGTGATTAGTGTTGTGTTGTGGTGGTCGAGTGTGTTTCTGCCTTGGGGGTCTCTGCTGTTTAGGTAGATTTTTATTGAGATCCTGGAGTGCGGTTTGTATTTTTATGTGAAGGCGGCATTGGTGTGTGTTCTGGAGGGCTATGTGTTCCATGTGGTGTGGTGCAAGTGTTGACCTTCCCATCCTGACCAGCTATTCTGGTCTTGGCTGGAGAGTGCGTGGCTTCCAATTTGGCTATATAAGTGCATCTCTCACAAGTCTGAGTGTTGGGAAGTAAGAGGAGACAGTTGTCAGTGTACATGAGGCAGTTGCTACATTGCCTCAGGATGCCCAAATTCACCAGGTTAATAGGAGAAAGCACAGGGAACTGACCTTTAGACATGCCTGGAGGGGTGGTCATTAATAATAAGTACAGGAGTTGTTTTCTTGTAGAATGTTTAGTGCTGGTAGCACTTTTGTGTGCTACAATAATTGCTACAAGAAGTCTGGTAAAGTGCTAGACTAATAAGCTAGTAAAAGTGCAGGAGAGGAGAGAACTAGTAGATCTAAGGGAAAAAATTGAAGAGCAGACTCTGGCACCGCTCAGAAGCTTACAGTCCTGAATACAACAAATCTGTATCTGGACTAGCCTAGTTACAGGAAAGGCAGGAAACAAGTCCAAACACAGGCTTTTAAACCAGAAAGTTGAAAGAGATGGAAAAACTGCCAAAATGGCCAATATATTTTGGTTAAACAAAATGAGCTTATATGATCCAGTGTTCAATACATTTTTGTTGCGGTTAACTGAACACATTTTAAATAAAAATGCCTTCTATTTTGATGGAGATTGTTATTTATAATTGAAAGACACTGCTATGGACCATCTTTTGCTCCCATAAGCAGGTTTGTTCATGAGATATATTGAGGAACAGTTAATATATGATGTGACACACAACATTTTTTTGCCTGAAATGGAAATTTGGAGACGCTATTTAGACGATTGTTAGCTAGTGTGGAAATCTGATGTTATATACCTGAAAGGGTTTATACAATATTTAAATGAGAATAAATGGGGTTTGAAGTTTACTGCTTCCTATGATATTCAATAAATCACTTTTTTAGATGTAAAAGTTCTTAAAATGCCTAATGGTATGTTAAACACCTCCTTATTTTGAAAAGAATTTCAGTGTAATTCTCTATTAGCTGCTAATATTTGCCATCCTGCTCACATTGTGAATAACATTCCTAAATCTCAATTTTTGAGAATTAAAAGAATATGTTCTTCTCAGTTTGATTTAGAATAACAAAATAAAGATATTGAAAATAGATTTCGAGCCAGGGGATATAATGTTTCTGATATACACCAAGCTCGGAGGTTTGCTCAATCCTTAGACAGAACCACCTTATTGAGTTACAAAACACATAACAAGACTAATTGTAATGTTTGATTTATTACTAGTTTTGGAAGTAACACTAGACAATTTTGTGATCTTATTAATAGGCATTGGGAGATTCTCCTATCTGATAATAATTTGGCCAAAATATTGCCCAAATGTTGTATGTTAACTTACAGAAAGGGAAAAGCTACTGGGAACTTTTTGAATCGTTTTAAGAAAACTTCTCATCTTGTTGCTAAGAGGCAACCAACTATTGAAGGTGTACCTTCGGTCGGATGTTTTCCATGTGGAAATTGTACAGCTTGCAAATATGTCATGAAAATAAAACATTTTTCATCTGCCAGCACTTCTGTTGTATATAATATTAGATGTTTCACCAATTGCATATCAGAATGGGTTGTTTATTTTGTGGAATGTCACTGTTCTGCATTTTATGCAGGACAAACTTTTAAACAGTTAAAAACTCGTATTTCTGAACATTTTACTGATGTTCGTAATAAAAGAGTTTCAAATGCTTTATACAGACATGTTTTGCAGCATACCTCAGTTACATTTAAATTTACAGTAATTGATCGTATTAGTAATAAAGAAAATAAGTTGGGTTGATATGAGATTTTGAACTACGAGGAATGTTTGTGGATTATTAAATTAGGTGCTTTATTTATTCCAGGGCTAAATGATTTACTTTGATTGGCTATGGAGAGAGTGTGTGTGTCTGAGGCTTTTTTATATATTTATACATTTGTATGTGATGTTTTATATTTTGTTTGTCATTTGCACTGAAGAAGGCTGGTCTGAAACCAGTTTGCACATGGTTTGATATTTATTTAATACTATTAAATAGTTTCTCGGCTCACTGTTCTTTTTGTGCTGGACTTTATTTATGCTTTGACTTTTAATATTTTGGCCCGGCACTGTTGCTGTATTTTCACATCATGGAGGTTGGTGAACTGTTGGAATGTTGACCTAGATCTGGTTGGGAGACCAACGGCATTTCTCTCAACCTATAAGAGAAATTAATGGGTCATTTGGGTGCAGGGTAGGGGGCCTAATAGATGTTGTGCAAGACAGAAAAAAAAAAAGCTGAGAGCTGGGTTCATCAGAGTTTGTTTCACGATAGTTAGAAAGGTAGATTTAGATTTCTAAAATGAAACTTAGTGATTTCAGAAGTTGCTTTGCTTTGTTTGCCTATCCAAGTTGCAGCATCACAATGATCATCACTTATGGGAATATCTAGGACAATGGATTGGACAAAGTGCTCAGGGCAAGCATTAACCAGTCAGAAAGGGTGGGTGTGTTAAGATATTTGAAATTAACTCCCGTGGCTTTGTCAGTTAAGTGAAAGGGATCAAGAGAACCAAGTTTCCTCTAGCAACAATTTGTTTTAGCCCCAAATTAGTTTAGACTTATATCACCCAGTGTAACTAAAGTGTTATATTTATGCTGACCACTGAATATTAAACTGAGTAAGGTTTTAAATAAGACTAGCTTGTCTGGTGAGGACATATATGTAAATGCCACAGAAACTTTTCTTGTCCTTCCAGTAAATATCTCTATAATTTTCCATCTTGGATAAGCAAAAGTGGCGGTATCACAATAACTATCAAGGATTGAAGGCATCTTCACACAGTGATCACATATGGCAATTTCAGTGTCCATGCTTGACCATAGTACATGCAAGATGGAGTAGATAACTTGGGTGTCATCCAGATTTTACATGACTGAAAACATGTCCTGATGGTACAGCTGAATCCTGACCTCAAGGCACTCACTTTTAGACAGGAGACTATCAAGACTCATTAGAGGCAATATGGGCCCCTTGGACTTAAAACATGGCTAGTACCTATGGGAGAGTCAGCATGGACTATACAGAGGACTGTAGGGTCAATGGAGAGTAGGACACAAAATCCAGGGTTTGACTTAGCAGCCATAATAATTTCTGTGAGAAAAAATACAAAGTGGCTGATATGCAAAAAAGACTAAAGGCACGATGATGTAGTGATTTATGGAACAATAGAAGTACCTTATAAAGGGAGAGGAAGTGGGGAGGGGGTTAGCTTAGTGGATAGGACCACGTGTTGATTCAACATCTACAAATAGAAACATTAAGATGAGGCTTACAGGCTGTAAAAGCAGATTATGTAAATAGCCACAGAAAAAGGTTCCAATGAGCATTTTCTTCCAGGGTTTGAGAAAGCAACAAATACTTAATAGGGGAATCAGTTATAGGGCTATATGCATAAAGGTTATACTGTGAAGGGGTGTGGCTTAACATCAGAATGACTGCAGAGAAGGTCGCCAATCCATTCAAACAGAAGGAAAGCACAAAATGGGAGAAAAGAAAATGGAAAGAAAAACCAACACAGGGCAAAACATAATACCAGTATAAAAGGCAACATAAAATGGATTCCTTAACAAACAGACCATACAGAGACAAAAAGGAAACAATAAAGGAAATAATAATTAGAAATGCAAATTAAAAGTAAATAGCAATTAACAAATATAATTTAATTTAAGTACAGTTACTAACAGACACAGGGCAGCCCATTATTACTTAAATATATTTGCTATGCAAATATTGTACTTTGAATATATTTTATAGTTTATTTAAGCAATAACCCACACCTGGGTGTGGGTAATGCTGGATTTACCCATGGTTGGTGTGGTTTGGTCATGAGGGCGAAGCCCAAGTGGCCAAACAAAGACAACCGTGGGTAAATCCAGCATTACCCACACCCAGAAGTGGGTTATTGCTATTATACAATGACATTATTTAAGAAAAAAAATACTTACTTTTCTTAAATAATGGCATTGTATAATGCCTCCTTGCTGCCCTTCCGCAGCTGTCCAGTATTCTGCAACAGTTCTGATGTACTGCGCATGCGTATGGTTATGCAGTACATCAGAGCTGTGTGTGGAAACAACAGAGAAAGGAAGATCTCCGTTGCTTTTTAAAAGGTGTCTCGCTATGTTAAAAGAGTTTAACATAGTGAGACAGCTTTAAAAAAAGCAACGGAGAAAGGAAGATCTCCGTTGCTTTTTTTTAAGATATCTTGCTATGTTAACATAGCGAGACAGCTTTAAAAAAGCAATGGAGAAAGGAAGATCTCTGTTGCACTTTTTTAAGATATCTCGTTATGTTAAACTCATTTAACATAGTGAGATAACAGCAACGGTGCTTTTCTGTTCTCCGTTGCTGTCTAACACACAAAAAAAAAAAGACTTATATTAATGGAAAAAGTCCAGGCGACAGAACCTTTTTCCATTAGTATAAGTCTGATTTACAACTGGCATGCTGACCAATCAGCGTGCACATTTTAAAATATTAATGGGGGGGTCATTGTATAATACTGCATATATGTCGTAGAGTTAATTTATTTATTTACATTTGTTTACCAGGTAGTCTGATTGGGCATAAAACACATTTTCAGTGGAGGCCTGGGGAGAAAAGCTCTAGAGTTACAATAATGCATGAAAAAGAGTCATAAAACCATTACTTAAATTTGTGACATGCACTGATAGTAACTCATGCATTTCAACTGCATTTGCCTGTTGAACAAAAAAAGAAGAATCAAGAAGGGGAACAGCAGAAAATGCAGGTGAACCCCCTTTTCTAAAGACTGCTAATAATGTAGTGAGTGTTAGAAAGTGTATTTAAAGTAAGTTTAGATAATTCCACTACAGTTAGAGTTAGTGAGTACAGCAATAAATATTGGATAGAATTATTTGCATAAACGTTTTATTATGTACAGTTTACTTACACTGAAGACTCTTGATTATTTCAGTATGGTCACCTATCACCTGGATAAATAATGAGGTAAGAGAGGGAAAGTAAAGGGAGGGGAATGTTAAGATTATCCTGGTGTATTACAGGAACAGTCATAAGTCTGTTAGGTGTGTTTTTAATTGTTTTGTTTTTTTTGAAAGTTCAGTCTTGAGCAATATGGTTTGCTAACATGTGGCTACTGCTTTTCTTTGGATTCCTGCATACTGTAACTGAGTGTAACACTGGTTTGCTTTTTGTACCAATACTTGTATGTCAACATACTGAACCTGCTGTTTCTAATTTTGTCTTGTGGCCCAAGTCATGCATGAAAATTGTCTTCAGTACAGCACACTGATCCAGTAAAAAAAAAAAAACAGTATAAATAAATAAATGAATGAATGAATAAATAAATAAAATGCAGCAGAAGGATGCAACCATCAGTACAGAGATATGCTGATACATTCCCTTACACCCACATTAAGGTTTTAGTGCTATCACCAAATGAAATAGCACTAATTATAACTTTCTCCAAATGCAGAACTAAAACCAAGTATACCTTATATGCAAGTGAGGTTGGAGTGAGTTTGCTAATAGGAGAGCAGCTAAGGCAGGATGCTAAATATAGTTCATGTTCATTTAATAGCAAACCCACTGTATTAAAGTCACACCCAGGCTGGAAAGCTGAATACATATACCCACAGAACTTGGATGACAGGGTGAGAAAAACAAATAGACTTATAAAGGCAAGCATATGACTAATGAGCAAAAATAAAATACTTCCTTACTCATTTCCGGTACACACAGATGGGAAAAATGGGTGGGGAAACTGCAACAGTTAAGTGATCGTGAAATAATCATCATGTCGAGAGCTGGCTGCAAACCAAGAAAGAAAGAAATTAGTCGTTATGTTAGCTAATATTTATTTATTTATTTTACAGAGTTCTGTCAAGCAGCAAATGTCAGCTTTACAAACACAAAGGAAATCAGTGAAAAGAGCTTCAGACATTTCTATAAACCACAGACAAATACTGAAACGTCCATGCTACAAGCAACAAACAAATGACTTACATTTACATTCATAATTATTGTATGGGTGGTAGTGGGGGGGGCAGTGTGGTTCCAGCAAGAAAAAATTCACAGATCACACCTGCAACAAAACACTGCTACAACTTGTGATTTATAGGAGCTAGACAATCTCTTCTTCTGTAGTAACATAAATTAACAGCCAAGCTTCTTTCTTTTCCTTGCTCCCAACCACCATGTTCTGTTGCTGCACTGGTCTTGTTTCCTGTGCACACAGGAAGATGAATTCTTAGATAAACTCCTGGAACACACTTCAGATAGCTGTAGGTGAGGGCAGGCAGTCAACAGCACAGAGCAGCATGCAGATAAAAATAAGTAAAAATAAAAGTATGCTGCTTATTCCAAGAGATCGAGTGTACTCTGAGGGTTAAAAGAGGGTGGAAAAAAAAGAGTACTAGCCATTTCACCATGAAACAATCCTTCTGATTACACCTGTTGTTATGTGAGAAAATTATCTGAAGTGTGGTAGTTTATTATATTTCCTTTGGCACAGCTCTGATATTTATCATGTATATTTTGGGACAGAAAGAACTGTGTCACTGAACTTACGAACTTTGCTTTTTATATATATTGTAAATATCTGAGGACTTCAGCTCAAACAACTGTCAGTTTGGGGGCTTACACGTTGACATTTACTTATCTGTCATTTGAGCATTTCTACACTTGCAAAACATGGTTAAATGGATAAACAGAGAAAGATGGGAATGATCTTTTTTGTTTCCCCTTAATTCATCCTATGTTACCCTACCCAAGTGCTCCCCCATTGCCAAGTCTATCAGCCTTCTCCATATCCCCAAACATTATCTTTAATTGCTGGGTCTAGCACAGAGCTTAAGAATGTCCTCAGGTATCTGTCTATTGCCCCATCTGACAGATATATATTTTTTATGCCCTACCCCATGTCCCCCTCCCCTTACAATGGGGATGTTCTGACATATTGTCCAGCCTCTGCTGCAGCTTAGTCAGTGTCCCCACACTAATACCTTTTAGGATTGCAACCCCTTCTACCTACATGCCCTGCCTCCACCAGAAATCATGAGGGAACAATCTCAGGACTGCCCACCCCCAGAATGGTAGCATTCACCCCTCCCTTGCCACTTTACAATAAAGTCTGTGGAAAGAAAAAAAAGACTTGTAATTTGTATGCTGAGCAGAAAATGAGTTTGATAAATGTCTTAAATGTAATCTTGACTCTTGTGGTGCGAATCTGAACAGTCTCATCAGAGATGAGTCGATTTCAGTAAAAACGAGGAATGTAAACATTATGATGTTATGGTTTGGGGAAGACTCAGCTGCTTCAGTCATTGAGGTTTCAAAAGATGTTTGGAGACTGACTCACTTTGTTCTTAGCTGGACAAATACCTTTGTTTTTGCTTCCAGAAATCCAATAGGATTTAGCTAAAAGTTATTAATGAAAGTGAAGCTCTGAGGATTGTGGTAACCTGCTTCAGTATCAGGGAATGACTGCATGCTAAATGTATTTATTTAAATCATATTCCACATAGTTATGGTGTAGCTCAAGGGGCAATGGCTCCTTCAATGGTCACAATGCAGGGGTATATACCTCCTCCCAAAAAAGTACATATATTTATTTCTTAAAAAGTCTGTTTGCTTGTCTTGCCAGCTGATTAAGCTGATATTTTATAGTAAGCATTGCAGATTCAGCCAGCAGCGACCCCTTTTATGTCCTTACTGGCTCTATGGGATATAACAAGCCACAGCCAAAGCCTGCAGAAATGGCTGCATTCTCATGACGTGACACTGAGCTATAGAGCTGATGGCAACAGGAAGCTTAATTTATTGTGTTAGGTACAGATGCTGTAGTGTAGTTATAATTATGTTTTCATTCTTTCTGTATTCAGTGAGTCTATAAGCACTAAACAGACTTACTGTTGGTTTAGAAGAATGCCAACCAGTTTATTCAAATCTGTATGTGCCTGGGCACATTTCACCACTGTACTTGGAGAAATAAAACATATTTCCTGGCCTGTCCAGAAACAACTAATGTGGGCCTTCTGAAGTCCTTGACATAGCCTTAACATATTGGTACTCTTTCAGTGCTCTGCTCCATCTTTTTTTTCTCCCCCTTGCAAAAAGGTGCAGGAGTCCCACTGTTCCTTCTATTGTCTAGTACCAATTAAATGAAAGTAGCTTGAGTCACCTGATTCAGCTTCACTGCATTTATAGGGTATGTAATTCTGATAACAGTGCAGAACATGCCTTTCTTGCCTTACAGGTCTCATTTTTCAGGCATGTGCATTTGCAGATCTTCTGCATTTGATTCTAACTACTTTGGAAAGAAATGTGTATCATTTAAGCAAGTGGCATGCAATACACATTGTATTCATTAGCAGTCATATGCGCTCTATAGCTTTACTAAAAATTATGTTTTTGAGGATCTAACAAATAACAAATCAAGTCCAAATTCTGCATCAGATCCAAAAAGATTTAATGGTTTCATTTTGGGGGGGGGGGGTATAACTAACAAATTGCTTTTGTGTCTATTGAACTTCACTAAATGAGAGTTTTTGTGCCTAACATTTGGAAGAAAGCTATAGTCATTCCAGTTTAGAAAAGTCAACCTAGATTATCAGGTGAATATTACAAACCAATCAATGTCAAATGTACATTGGCAAAGTGCTTTGAGTATGCACTACATTTTTCTTCCTTGCATTTCTTTGACATTAGTGAGGACATTTTTCAAAATAGATTCTTATTTGAATCAATGACTTTGACAGTTCTAAAGGTTGATCCTTATGTGACAAATATGTGAGTGGCAAACTGGTTGTTGTTAACCAGGAAAAGAAGGGTCAAAATTATTATCGGCTTTCCTGACTAGAAATGTACTAAGATGAATGTGCCACAGGAATTTGTCCTGGGCCTGTACTTTTTAGTCTGCTAATGGTTGATTGTTCACTTTCCAGTAACACCTGGGATAAGCAAATGGAAATTACACAACCAAATTTACCAACACATGTTTGAAGTTAGGACACAAAAAACTACTAATGCTCTGTACAGGCACATAGAACAGAATGAAGGGTATGAATTTAAGTTTAGCATTCTTGAAAAGGTTAAAAGAAATCCATGTGGGGGTCCTTGGTCAGTGATCCTGAAGAGGCAGGAATTGATCTGGCAGATCAAACTAGAAGCATATAGGTATCCATGTATTAATGATATGTTTAGTATAGCTCCGATTTTGCAATTGAAATCTTTGGAGCGTTAGCATTTATCATTATTAGATTACACAACATACCTAAAGTATCCTGCGCTAACATTGTTAAGGGTACATGATTTGTATGGGTATAAAACAGTTTTTTATTGAGTCTGGGTCTAAGCTGTTCCCTTTTTATATGTATT